>NC_091462.1:120450011-120647563 GCF_027789765.1 Dendropsophus ebraccatus
AATGCTGCCACCCAAATGTCCACAGAGTCCAGTCCCGTCGGCAGCCAGGAGTCTGGGCTGCAGAAACCTCGCTGTGACCCTCCTTCCTCCCAACCTGCCCAATGTTCTGAAAACATTGAGGCAGGCTAAGAGGGAGAGAGAGGCGCCATAGGGTAATAACATCAATACTCGGGTGGGAAGGGGGAGCACATATGGTTAGGCTCACCTTTTTGTGTTGTACAGAGAGTACAACACCTTGTAGCGCTATCAACGAAGACAGACGGAGTAGCCGCAGCAGCCAGTCCCAGAGTTTGCTGTCGAGGATCCTGAGCCATGAGATCCCGATGCCGGAGAATGGAGATGTGTCACAGCCTCAGAGTTATGCCGGGCTAGAGTAGAAGGACCTTGTTCGGCGCTGAACGGTACGTAGTTCAAACAGGTATATTGAAGAGATGATTTATTGTCTCAGAAACCTGTCTTTTGTTATTGTCTGTTATTGTCTGTTATTGTCTCAATATACCTGTTTGAACTAAGTACCGTTCAGCGCGGAACAAGGTCCTTCTACTCTAGCCCGGCATAACTCTGAGGCTGTGACACATCTCCTGAAAACATTGAGGTCACCTTTGTCCCCGGAGATGTTTTCTGGCATCGGAACTGCAAGAATCCCAGGATTTTATATGCGCTGATGCCCAAAGTTTGGAGCATCCGCCATCTCCAGGTGAGGTTGTTGTTGAGGAACGGCCCCCACCAGGTGGAATCTACATAGATGACGATGACGACGAGACACAATTGCCATCCGGGAGGCAATGGGTCTGTCCGTTGGGCAGGAAGAGGATGATAGTGATATAGTTGAGGAGGAGGAGGCGGTCGACGACTTAGTGACCGACCCAAACTGGCCTGGGGAGTCGTCCAGCGGGGAAAGTTGTGGAGTTGCGGAGGCCGGTGCAAGGAAGAGGGGTGTTCAGAGGCAGGGGAAACATAGAGCGAAGGCGCGCGAGAGGCAGCAGAGCGGAGGCCCGTATCAGCCCCCCACGCCAAGCTCCCACCTCCAGGAACCGTGTCTCTTTGGTGTGGACATTTTTTAATGTCTGCGCCGATGATAACGGAGCGTCACCACCTCAGGAATGCGGCGCCATTTGGAAGGCAAGCACTGGGCAGAGTGGGAGAGAGCGAACGCGGGACAAGCTGCGTCAGGGGTCCCCGCTGCTGCCTCTGCAGTCCGGATGACCAGACAGGACACTGAAGCGTCGTCCTCCGTGACATGACGTAGGGAGGTTAGATGTGACTACTACCGACAGACTACCGACTGTAACTGAGGAGACCGCACAGCCCTCTGGGTAAGAGGTGGGCGGAGCTAGCTTTCCCCTGGCCAATCACTAGGTGTGATAGGTTGAAGGGGAGGAGGACTAATCAAGCTCAACACTTGTCTCATTAGAGATTAATACACAACAACATATTAAATATAAGAGAGCAAGTAATATCACTGCAAGAGAGCTAAGGAAGAGCAGGAAATACATAGGCCCCAATACAGACTGTCTAAGGTTGCCAATAGCAACAATACATCTCCAGACGCCTGACAATATATACCATTCTGGGCCATTACAGGAACATATGATATATGTGAGCCAGTATATTACACATCCCAGTATCACTACTCCAGTATATTACACATCCCAGTATCACTACTCCAGTATATTACACATCCCAGTATCACAACTCCAGTATATTACACATCCCAGTATCACTACTCCAGTATATTACACACCCCAATATCACAACTCCAGTATATTACACATCCCAGTATCACTACTCCAGTATATTACACATCCCAGTATCACTACTCCAGTATATTACACATCCCAGTATCACAACTCCAGTATATTACACATCCCAGTATCACTACTCCAGTATATTACACATCCCAGTATCACTACTCCAGTATATTACACATCCCAGTATCACTACTCCAGTATATTACACATCCCAGTATCACTACTCCAGTATATTACACATCCCAGTATCAGGACTCCAGTATATTACACATCCCAGTATCACTACTCCAGTATATTACACATCCCAGTATCACTACTCCAGTATATTACACATCCCAGTATCACTACTCCAGTATATTACACATCCCGGTATCACAACTCCAGTATATTACACATCCCAGTATCACTACTCCAGTATATTATATATCCCAGTATCACAACTCCAGTATATTAAACACCCCAATATCACAACTCCAGTATATTACATATCCCAGTATCATTACTCCAGTATATTACACATCCCAATAGCAGATCCCAGTATATTACACACCCCAGTATCACTACTCCAGTATATTACACACCCCAGTATCACTACTCCAGTATATTACACATCCCAATAGCAGATCCCAGTATATTACACATCCCAGTATCACAACTCCAGTATATTACACATCCCAATATCACAACTCCAGTATATTACACACCCCAGTATCACAACTCCAGTATATTACACATCCCAGTATCACTACTCCAGTATATTACACATCCCAGTATCACTACTCCAGTATATTACACATCCCAGTATCACAACTCCAGTATATTACACATCCCAGTATCACTACTCCAGTATATTACACATCCCAGTATCACTACTCCAGTATATTACACATCCCAGTATCACTACTCCAGTATATTACACATCCCAGTATCACTACTCCAGTATATTACACATCCCAATAGCAGATCCCAGTATATTACACATCCCAGTATCACAACTCCAGTATATTACACATCCCAATATCACAACTCCAGTATATTACACATCCCAATATCACAACTCCAGTATATTACACACCCCAGTATCACAACTCCAGTATATTACACATCCCAGTATCACTACTCCAGTATATTACACATCCCAGTATCACTACTCCAGTATATTACACATCCCAGTATCACAACTCCAGTATATTACACATCCCAGTATCACTACTCCAGTATATTACACATCCCAGTATCACTACTCCAGTATATTACACATCCCAGTATCACTACTCCAGTATATTACACATCCCAGTATCACTACTCCAGTATATTACACATCCCAGTATCACTACTCCAGTATATTACACATCCCAGTATCACTACTCCAGTATATTACACATCCCAGTATCACTACTCCAGTATATTACACATCCCAGTATCACTACTCCAGTATATTACACATCCCGGTATCACAACTCCAGTATATTACACATCCCAGTATCACTACTCCAGTATATTATATATCCCAGTATCACAACTCCAGTATATTAAACACCCCAATATCACAACTCCAGTATATTACATATCCCAGTATCATTACTCCAGTATATTACACATCCCAATAGCAGATCCCAGTATATTACACATCCCAGTATCACAACTCCAGTATATTACACATCCCAATATCACAACTCCAGTATATTACATATCCAAGTATCACTACTCCAGTATATTACACATCCCAATAGCAGATCCCAGTATATTACACATCCCAGTATCACAACTCCAGTATATTACACACCCCAATATCACAACTCCAGTATATTACACATCCCAGTATCACTACTCCAGTATATCACACATCCCAGTATCACTACTCCAGTATATTACACATCCCAGTATCACAACTCCAGTATATTACACATCCCAGTATCACAACTCCAGTATATTACACATCCCAGTAGCAGATCCCAGTATATTACACATCCCAGTATCACAACTCCAGTATATTACACATCCCAGTATCACAACTCCAGTATATTACACATCCCAGTATCACGACTCCAGTATATTACACATCCCAGTATCACAACTCCAGTATATTACACATCCCAGTAGCAGATCCCAGTATATTACACATCCCAGTATCACAACTCCAGTATATTACACACCCCAATATCACAACTCCAGTATATTACACATCCCAGTATCACTACTCCAGTATATCACACATCCCAGTATCACTACTCCAGTATATTACACATCCCAGTATCAGGACTCCAGTATATTACACATCCAAGTATCACTACTCCAGTATATCACACATCCCAGTATCACTACTCCAGTATATTACACATCCCAGTATCACAACTCCAGTATATTACACATCCCAGTATCACAACTCCAGTATATTACACATCCCAGTAGCAGATCCCAGTATATTACACATCCCAGTATCACAACTCCAGTATATTACACATCCCAGTAGCAGATCCCAGTATATTACACATCCCAGTATCACAACTCCAGTATATCACACATCCCAGTAGCAGATCCCAGTATATTACACATCCCAGTATCACAACTCCAGTATATTACACATCCCAGTATCACAACTCCAGTATATTACACATTCCAGTATCACGACTCCAGTATATTACACATCCCAGTATCACAACTCCAGTATATTACACATCCCAGTATCACGACTGCAGTATATTACACATCCCAGTATCAGGACTCCAGTATATTAAATATCCCAGTATCAGGACTCCAGTATATTACACATCCCAGTATCAGGACTCCAGTATATTACACATCCCAGTATCAGGACTCCAGTATATTACACATCCCAGTATCACAACTCCAGTATATTACACACCCCAGTATCACAACTCCAGTATATTACACATCCCAGTATCACTACTCCAGTATATTACACATCCCAGTATCACTACTCCAGTATATCACACATCCCAGTATCACTACTCCAGTATATTACACATCCCAGTATCACAACTCCAGCATATTACACATCCCAGTATCACAACTCCAGTATATTACACATCCCAGTAGCAGATCCCAGTATATTACACATCCCAGTATCACAACTCCAGTATATTACACATCCCAGTATCACAACTCCAGTATATTACACATCCCAGTTTTACGACTCCAGTATATTACACATCCCAGTATCACAACTCCAGTATATTACACATCCCAGTAGCAGATCCCAGTATATTACACATCCCAGTATCACAACTCCAGTATATTACACACCCCAATATCACAACTCCAGTATATTACACATCCAAGTATCACTACTCCAGTATATCACACATCCCAGTATCACTACTCCAGTATATTACACATCCCAGTATCACAACTCCAGTATATTACACATCCCAGTATCACAACTCCAGTATATTACACATCCCAGTAGCAGATCCCAGTATATTACACATCCCAGTATCACAACTCCAGTATATTACACATCCCAATAGCAGATCCCAGTATATTACACATCCAAGTATCACTACTCCAGTATATCACACATCCCAGTATCACTACTCCAGTATATTACACATCCCAGTATCACAACTCCAGTATATTACACATCCCAGTATCACAACTCCAGTATATTACACATCCCAGTAGCAGATCCCAGTATATTACACATCCCAGTATCACAACTCCAGTATATTACACATCCCAGTATCACGACTCCAGTATATTACACATCCCAGTATCACAACTCCAGTATATTACACATCCCAGTATCACGACTGCAGTATATTACACATCCCAGTATCAGGACTCCAGTATATTAAATATCCCAGTATCAGGACTCCAGTATATTACACATCCCAGTATCAGGACTCCAGTATATTACACATCCCAGTATCAGGACTCCAGTATATTACACATCCCAGTATCACAACTCCAGTATATTACACACCCCAGTATCACAACTCCAGTATATTACACATCCCAGTATCACAACTCCAGTATATTACACATCCCAGTATCACTACTCCAGTATATTACACATCCCAGTATCACGACTCCAGTATATTACACATCCCAGTATCACGACTCCAGTATATTACACATCCCAGTATCACTACTCCAGTATATTACACATCCCAGTATCACTACTCCAGTATATTACACATCCCAGTATCAGGACTCCAGTATATTACACATCCCAGTATCACAACTCCAGTATATTACACATCCCAGTACCATGACTCCAGTATATTACACATCCCAGTATCACAACTCCAGTATATTACACATCCTAGTATCACGACTCCAGTATATTACACATCCCAGTATCAGGACTCCAGTATATTACACACCCCAGTAGCAGATCCCAGTATATTACACATCCCAGTATCAGGACTCCAGTATATTACACTTCCCAGTATCACGACTGCAGTATATTACACATCCCAGTATCAGGACTCCAGTATATTACACATCCCAGTATCACAACTCCAGTATATTACACATCCCAGTACCATGACTCCAGTATATTACACATCCCAGTATCACAACTCCAGTATATTACACATCCTAGTATCACGACTCCAGTATATTACACATCCCAGTATCAGGACTCCAGTATATTACACACCCCAGTAGCAGATCCCAGTATATTACACATCCCAGTATCACGACTCCAGTATATTTCACACCCCAGTAGCAGATCACAGTATATTACACATCCCAGTATCACGACTCCAGTATATTACACCTCCCAGTATCACAACTCCAGTATATCACACATCCCAGTATCACTACTCCAGTATATTACACATCCCAGTATCATGACTCCAGTATATTACACATCCCAGTATCACGACTCCAGTATATTACACATCCCAGTATCACTACTCCAGTATATTACACATCCCAGTATCACTACTCCAGTATATTACACATCCCAGTATCACGACTCCAGTATATTACACATCCCAGTATCACTACTCCAGTATATTACACAGCCCCTGATCAGACTCACAGCATATTACTCACCGTGCCGTATCTCTGCAAGTTTCCGGGGACTCTTATATTTTAGGTCCGACCATTTTTTTTGGATTTGGTCGGGGGTCCTCTTGTTGAGATCCTGCTGGAGGGCACGTACCACCTTTCTTATTATCCACCGTTTATATGTATTGGGGTTAGTGACAGGGACACGTTCTGGGCCCATAATCCATTTCATCCATTAATTGGACCATGAGCTTCAGCTCTTCATCGCCAATATGGGACGATCGCCTGGATATTTCTCTCTCTCCTAATCTCTGCTCTGCTGCGGCCTAGCGTACGTACAGCGCAATGCGTGATACACGCGAATAACATGACGCTCTATGGACACACATTGGGATCATATATGTAACGCTGCGCAAGAAATAGGGTGCGTTCACACCTACAGGATCTGCAGCAGATTTGATGCTGTGTTCAGTTATTTACCTGAAATCTGCTGCAGAAAATCAGCTGCAGATCCTGTAGGTGTGAACGCACCCATACAAAGGAAATGTGTGAACATTGCCATAAACGTTCTTAAAGCGTTCGCAAATATTTTTCATTCACAGCTGCGGAGAGTGGAATTATATTGCGATTTTGGGGTGTTGGGTGCACCCAGGCATGCTCCCCCTGATGTCAGTGTCATTCCGGAGGTGTTCCCATCGTTTAGGGAGGTTTCATGGGGGACTTGGTGACCTCCAAGTGGTCGACTTTGAATTTCCAAGTGCCGAGAATTTTTTTCCCATAGACTATAATGGGATCGAATATTCGTTCGAATAGTCGAATCTCAGTGCCTACTCGATTGGAATTCTCGCAATTCGAATATTTCACTACTCGTTCATCTCTAATAGATAGATATAAGTGGATATAGATAGATATAAGTGGATATAGATAATATAGATGCATATAGGTGGATATAGATGGATACAGATGGATATAAGTGGATATAGATAGATATAAGTGGATATAGATAATATAGATGCATATAGGTGGATATAGATAGGTATAGAAAGATATAGGTGGATATAAGTGGATATAGATATATATAGATAAGTATAGATGGATATAGATAGATATAGATAAATATAGGTGGATATAGATGGATACAGATGGATATAGGTGGATATAGATGGATGTAAGTGGATATAGATGGATATAGATGGATATAGATGGATACAGATGGATACAAATGGATATAGATGGATATAAGTGGATATAGATGGATACAGATGGATATAGATGGATATAGGTGGATATAGATGGATACAGATGGATATAGGTGGATATAGATGGATACAGATGGATATAGGTGGATATAGATGGATACAGATGGATATAGGTGGATATAGATGGATACAGATGGATATATGTGGATATAGATGGATACAGATGGATACAGATGGATACAGATGGATATAGGTGGATATAGATGGATGTAAGTGGATATAGATGGATATAGATGGATATAGATGGATACAGATGGATACAGATGGATATAGATGGATACAGATGGATATAGGTGGATATAGATGGATACAGATGGATATATGTGGATATAGATGGATATAGATGGATACAGATGGATATAGATGGATACAGATGGATACAGATGGATATAGGTGGATATAGATGGATATAGATGGATACAGATGGATATAGATGAATATAGATGGATACAGATGAATATAGATGGATACAGATGGATACAAATGGATATAGGTGGATATAGATGGATACAGATGGATATAGGTGGATATAGATGGATACAGATGGATATAGGTGGATATAGATGGATACAGATGGATACAAATGGATATAGGTGGATATAGATGGATACAGATGGATACAGGTGGATATAGATGGATACAGATGGATATAGATGGATATAGATGGATACAGATGGATATAGGTGGATATAGATGGATACAGATGGATATAGGTGGATATAGATGGATACAGATGGATATAAGTGGATATAGATGGATACAAATGGATATAGGTGGATATAGATGGATACAGATGGATATAGGTGGATATAGATGGATACAGATGGATATAGATGGATACAGATGGATACAAATGGATATAGGTGGATATAGATGGATACAGATGGATATAAGTGGATACAGATGGATATAGGTGGATATAGGTGGATATAGATGGATACAGATGGATATAGGTGGATATAGATGGATATAGATGGATACAGATGGATATAGGTGGATATAGATGGATGTAAGTGGATATAGGTGGATATAGATGGATACAGATGGATATAGGTGGATATAGATGGATACAGATGGATATAGGTGGATATAGATGGATACAGATGGATATAGATGGATATAGATGGATACAGATGGATACAGATGGATATAGGTGGATATAGATGGATGTAAGTGGATATAGGTGGATATAGATGGATACAGATGGATACAGATGGATATAGGTGGATATAGATGGATACAGATGGATATAGGTGGATATAGATGGATACAGATGGATATAGGTGGATATAGGTGGATATAGATGGATACAGATGGATATAGGTGGATATAGATGGATACAGATGGATATAAGTGGATACAGATGGATATAGGTGGATATAGGTGGATATAGATGGATACAGATGGATATAGGTGGATATAGATGGATACAGATGGATATAGGTGGATATAGATGGATACAGATGGATATAGATGGATATAGATGGATACAGATGGATACAGATGGATATAGGTGGATATAGATGGATGTAAGTGGATATAGGTGGATATAGATGGATACAGATGGATACAGATGGATATAGGTGGATATAGATGGATACAGATGGATATAGGTGGATATAGATGGATACAGATGGATATAGGTGGATATAGGTGGATATAGATGGATACAGATGGATATAGGTGGATATAGATGGATACAGATGGATATAGGTGGATACAGATGGATATAGGTGGATACAGATGGATACAGATGGATATAGGTGGATATAGGTGGATACAGATGGATACAGATGGATATAGGTGGATATAGATGGATACAGATGGATATAGATGGATACAGATGGATACAGATGGATATAGGTGGATACAGATGGATATAGGTGGATATAGATGGATACAGATGGATATAGGTGGATATAGGTGGATATAGATGGATACAGATGGATATAGGTGGATATAGATGGATACAGATGGATATAGGTGGATACAGATGGATACAGATGGATATAGGTGGATACAGATGGATACAGATGGATATAGGTGGATATAGGTGGATACAGATGGATACAGATGGATATAGGTGGATATAGATGGATACAGATGGATATAGATGGATACAGATGGATACAGATGGATATAGGTGGATATAGATGGATACAGATGGATATAGATGGATACAGATGGATACAGATGGATATAGGTGGATACAGATGGATATAGGTGGATATAGATGGATACAGATGGATATAGGTGGATATAGATGGATACAGATGGATATAGGTGGATATAGATGGATACAGATGGATATAGGTGGATACAGATGGATACAGATGGATATAGGTGGATACAGATGGATACAGATGGATATAGGTGGATATAGGTGGATACAGATGGATACAGATGGATATAGGTGGATATAGATGGATACAGATGGATATAGATGGATACAGATGGATACAGATGGATACAGATGGATACAAATGGATATAGGTGGATATAGATGGATACAGATGGATATAGGTGGATATAGATGGATACAGATGGATATAGGTGGATATAGATGGATACAGATGGATATAGGTGGATATAGATGGATACAGATGGATACAGATGGATATAGGTGGATACAGATGGATATAGGTGGATACAGATGGATATAGATGGATATAAGTGGATACAGATGGATATAAGTGGATACAGATGGATATAGGTGGATATAGGTGGATACAGATGGATACAGATGGATATAGATGGATATAGGTGGATATAGATGGATACAGATGGATACAGATGGATATAGGTGGATACAGATGGATATAGGTGGATACAGATGGATATAGATGGATATAAGTGGATACAGATGGATATAAGTGGATACAGATGGATATAGGTGGATATAGGTGGATACAGATGGATACAGATGGATATAGGTGGATACAGATGGATACAGATGGATATAGGTGGATACAGATGGATACAGATGGATATAGATGGATATAAGTGGATACAGATGGATACAGATGGATATAGATGGATACAGATGGATATAGGTGGATACAGATGGATACAGATGGATATAGGTGGATATAGGTGGATACAGATGGATACAGATGGATATAGATGGATATAGGTGGATATAGATGGATACAGATGGATATAGATGGATACAGATGGATACAGATGGATATAGGTGGATATAGATGGATATAGGTGGATATAGATGGTGTGGGGATCAGTCTGAGAAGACGTCTGTAATATGAGACCAGCAGCAGGAGGTTTAAAGAAGAATAAGAGCTTTATTGTCCAAACTAACGCTGCGTTTACACGGAATGATTATCGTGCGCATTCACACGATAACGATCAAATTCGAACGATAATCGTACGTGTAAACGCAGCGAACGATCAAACGACGAGCGAGAAATCGTTCATTTTGATCTTTCCACAAGTTCTCAAATCGTCGTTGATCGTTCGCAAAAAATTTGCAGATCGTTCCGTGTGAACAGTCGTTCGCGATTTAACCAATGTGTGAGATAGGTTTAAAGCGATCGCAAAACGAATTTCCACACAATATATTGTACCGTCTAAACGCTGATCGTTATGACCAAAAAAACGTTACTCCAACATCGTTAATTTTACGATCGGGCGAATTATCGTTCCATGTAAGCGAAGACCCAGGAATGGAAAACAGTCATTGGCAGCTGCAAAAGTGCTCAATTGGTTCACATAGGGCACTAACCCGGATAGGCGCTGTCAGACACCAAACAGCTCCTGGAAGTCTCCTGTGGCCTCAGCACACACACACACACAGCAACACACACACACAACACATACAAAGCACACACATCTACACAGACAGACACACACAGACACACACACAGACATCCACACACAGACATCCACACACAGCTACACACACTTACTCACGCACACAGACACGCACACAGCCACACACTCACGCACACAGACAGACACAGACAGACACACACATCTGCACACAGACAGAGACACACACACAAACACAGCCACACACACAAACACACAAACACATACACAGCTACACACACTCACAGACACAGAAACACATACACGGCCCCACACGGCTACACACACTCACATACACAGCTACACACAAACACATACACAGCCACACACACAAACACATACACAGCTACACACACTCACAGACACAGACACACAAACACATACACGGCCCCACACGGCTACACACACTCACTCACACAGCCACACACACACAACACATACAAAGCACACACATCTACACAGACAGACACACACAGACACACACTTACTCACGCACACAGCCACACACTCTCGCACACAGACAGACACACACATCTACACACACTCACTCACGCACACAGACACAGCTACACACTCTTGCACACAGGCAGACACACACATCTACACACACTCACACACACACACACAGCTCCTCCTATGCAGCCAATATCTCTGAGACTGGAGGCACATACACCTCTCAGCTGATCCTCCCAGCCTACATAGGCCCCACCACAACCTGGAGCTGGAGTGTGGGAGCAGCCACCACCCTCTCTATGGCTCCTGTGAAAGAACGTCCCGGGCCAGGCTGCTGTCTATGGGGTTGCCTTGCACCTTCTTACATACCCCCCTCTGTCCAAAGCCGGGGTTCTGGGCACCTCAGCAAACATGCAATGTACCCTTGTACCTGGTTTCCTCCTACCTGGCTGGTGTACCTGATAGTTGACTTCTCCCAGCTTCTCAACTATCTCATATGGCCCCTCCCACTTCGCCAGGAACTCGCTTTCTACCGTGGTACTAGTACAAGAACCCGCTCCCCTGGACTGAACTGTCTCACCCTGGCTGAACTATACAGTATTTTTCTGCGTATAAGACGACTTTTTAACCCAGAAAAATCTTCTCAGAAGTCAGGGGTCGTCTTATACGCCGGGAGTCGTTTTATAGGACGGGTGCTGAAAAACGTTGGAACCGGACTGGAGAATCTGCAGCCGCCGCATACAGTGGGGGGGGACTCAAAAATGCCCACACCCCCACTGTATGCGGCCATGTATGAAGGGTGTCCGGGGTATAGAAAAAAGAAATAGGAGAGAGAGGCACTATGCCCAGAACCCCCCCCCCCCCTCTATCACCCGTCTGTCCCCCCATTGTATCCTACCAGTATTACTGTCCCTACTTCTCTGCCTCTCAGATCTCACTGCTGTCTGAGAATTTGTATTCCTTTTTATTTGGTGTGGGTTGGAGGAGGGGTAGTCTTATATGGAGAGTATATCCCAAACTCTATCATGTAACTGGAGAAGTTGGGGGGTCGTCGTATACGCTGAAAATACGGTCTATACTCTAGCTTGTGCCTGTAGGAGGTGTTCTCTGGCCATGGGAAGTACCTGAGCTATCCCATCTTGTAGTTGGGCCACTTGCTCAATGACGCTTTGATGGGTCGTGACTTCACTCTCCCAGGTCTCTCTCGCTATATCTAACAGGCCTCGGGGGGGTCCGCCATACAGCAACTCAAAGGGTTAGAAACCTGCAGAAGCTTGGGGGACCTCTCTGATGGCAAACAGAAGACTGGGTAACAGGTAGTCCCAGTCCCGGCCGTCCTTCTCAACCACTTTATTTAACACGGCCTTTAAGGTTTCGTTGAAACGCTCCACTTGGCCGTCCGTTCGTGGGTGATTTTGCCATAACTCTCTACGCAAGGACTTTGGAGGAGGGATTTCTTAGGGGCACTGGCTCTGGGTACCTGGTGGCATAATCAAGGACAGGGACTAGAAGTTTTTCCACCACTTCCTCACGGATTTTGGTTACCCGGTACAGTAAGTTCCCATTCATTGCAAAGTGGGGAAACCTTTCATCTGCCCCTAGCTCTTGGGGTACCCCATTAAGTACCACTATTGTATTAAAGGCACCTTTTAGGGTTTCATCCTGTATTTGGGCAGTCCCAAAGTCTCCTTGGGACACCTCTAGGTCTGGGACCTCCTCAAGGGTCAAATCCTCCTCCCCGTCCCCTTCCAGGGAATTCAGGGACTACATCATGACCAGTGTTCCTCGGGCTGTCTTGGTACCTGGGACCTTTTTGCAGTACCACACTTTCCCACAGACCCCAGAGGATCATCTTGTGCATCAGTCCCTGCACGATTCCCACAGGGTGTGACACTGTACTGCCATCTGTTTTTAGGATGACTTTGGCCATGGGGTACAGCTTGGTATCCCCATGAATACAAGTGACCCCCAAGGTTTTCCCGGGGATTAACTTATGAGGGACATGGGCTGTCAGAAGGGTGACCAAGCTTCCCGGGCCCAGGAGTCCAGTGACAGGGATGCCATTTACCCTAATTGTACAAAGGGGCAGTCCTTTATGGCATGTGGAATGGCACTGCAGCCCAGATGGGCAAACATGGAAGTCCGCCTCCCCACGGAACAGTCCATGGCTTCTGAGCCGTGATGTGACCAGGGGCCTGGCATCTCCAGCAGATGATCTCTCCAAGGGTTTGTCTAGTTGACTCTCTTACATACTCTTCACCTTGGAACGTCCATCACATGGGGTTTGAGAACCCTTCCTTTGGCTTGCACCCCGAGTACGCCAGTACAGAGAGGGAAGGGGTCCTGGGTCAGCCAGAGAGGTCTCATCAGCATGATATCTCTCCACCAAGCCCACTAAGTCATCCGCTCCTGGGGATTTCCCTGGGCAGCCCAGCACTGCACCGGCTTGGAGAGGGCAGCACCAACCGGTCCATCACCACCCGTTCATCATCCGGCTGCAGCCACTTTTGCACAAGGTGCAGGAGGTCAAACATTTGGGATCTTGGGGGCTTGTTCCTTTTGTACCCCCAGTGGTGCACTCTCTGAGCCCGGACAGCAACGGTAACGCCCAAACGTGCCAGGATCTCGGCTTTCAGCTTACCGTACCCCCTGGCATCCTGTAAAGACCAGCCATAACAACCCTTCTGGGGCTCGCCTGTGAGGAACGGAGCTAACACTTCAGCCCATTGCTCACTTGGCAGCTTTTCCTGGTCAGCGACCCGCTAAAAACGGTAAGGAAGGCTTCCACCTCATCTTCTGGAGTCATCTTTAGCAGGGTCTCTCATACCGATTTTCAGGCTCGCTGACCGTGCTCCATGCTGGGTGGAGGTGGGGTCTCCTTTTATTATAGCCATCTGCCTGGAGCCGGTTAGTCTGGACTCGTAGAGCTTCAGCACGGCCTTGTTGCTGCCGGATATCGGCCTGCACCAGTTGTGTGATAACGTCCTCCATAGTCTCTGCCTGGGTCTGTATCTGGGCTGCAGCCATAACCCAGGACATACGATCCACTAGCCGGGATCTGCCGCATCCGAAGCGCCAATCTGTGGGGATCAGTCTGAGAAGCGTCTGTAATAGGAGATCAGCAGCAGAAAGAGAAATAAGTGGTTTATTGTCCACAACAGAAAACAAAACCTACAGCTTTCTTCAGCCAACACCCAGGTATGGAGCAGCGTCCGTGAAAACAGTCATTGGCAGCTACAAAACACACACAGACACACACACAGACACACATACACACACACACACAAACACAGCCACACACCCCCACACACACACACAGCCACACACCCCCACACACACACAGCCACACACCCACACATATACACAGCCACACACCCCCACACACACACACCCACACATATACACAGCCACCCCCCCACACACACACAGCCACACACACACATACACAGCCACACACACACATACACAGCCACACACACACATACACACTCACTCACACAGCCACAGCAGCCACAGACACACACACACACACAGCCACACATACACACACACATATACACAGCCACACACCCCCACACACACACAGCCACACACACACATACACACACATATACACAGCCACACCCCCCCACACACACACAGCCACACACACACACACACACACATACACACACATATACACAGCCACAACCCCCCCCCCCCACACACACACAGCCACACACACACACACACACCCACACACACACAGCCACACATATACACAGCCACACACACAGACACACATATACACACACACAAACACATACACACACATATACACAGCCACACCCCCCCACACACACACAGCCACACACACACACACACATACACACACATATACACAGCCACAACCCCCCCCCCCACACACACACACAGCCACACACACACACCCACACACACACAGCCACACACCCACACATATACACAGCCACACACCCCCCCACACACACACACACACACACACACACACACATATACACAGCCCCCCCCCCACACACACACAGCCACACACACACACACACACACGCCCACACATATACACAGCCACCCCCCCCACACACACACACACAGCCACACATATACACAGCCACACACACACACACACACACACACACACACACATATACACAGCCACACACCCCCACACACACACACAGCCACACACCCACACAAATACACAGCCACACACCCCCACACACACACAGCCACACACACACACACACACACACACACAGCCACACATATACACAGCCACACACACACACACACACACATATACACAGCCACACACCCCCCCACACACACACACAGCCACACACCCACACAAATACACAGCCACACACCCCCACACACACACAGCCACACATATACACAGCCACACCCCCCCACACACACACACAGCCACACACCCACACAAATACACAGCCACACACCCCCACACACACACAGCCACACACACACACACACACACACACAGCCACACATATACACAGCCACACACACACACACACACATATACACAGCCACACCCCCCCCCACACACACACACAGCCACACACCCACACAAATACACAGCCACACACCCCCACACACACACAGCCACACATATACACAGCCACACACACACACACACATACACACACATATACACAGCCACACACATACAGCCACACACCCACACATATACACAGCCACACACCCCCACACACACACAGCCACACACCCACACATATACACAGCCACACACACACACACACACATATACACAGCCACACACCCACACAAATACACAGCCACACACCCCACACACACATATACACAGCCACACACATACAGCCACACACCCACACATATACACAGCCACACCCCCCCCACACACACACACAGCCACACACCCACACATATACACAGCCACACACACACACACACATATACACAGCCACACACCCACACATATACACAGCCACACACACACACACACACACACATACACAGCCACACCCCCACACACACACACACAGCCACACACCCACACATATACACAGCCACACACCCCACACACACACAGCCACACCCACACATATACACAGCCACACACCCACACACACACCCACACACACACATATACACAGCCACACACACACCCACATATACACAGCCACACACCCACACATACACAGCCACACCCCCCCCCCCACACACACAGCCACACACCCACACATATACACAGCCACACACATACACACATACACAGCCACACACACAGCCCCCCCCCCACACACATACACACACAGCCACACAGATACACAGCCACACACACATACACAGCCACACACACATACACACACACACATACACACACACACACAGCCACACACACACACACAGCCACACACACATACACACACACACATACACACACACACACACACACAGCCACACACACAGCCCCCCCACACACATACACACACACACACAGCCACACACACACACACAGCCACACACACATACACAGCCACACAGATACACAGCCACACACACAGCCCCCCCCCCACACATACACACATACACACACAGCCACACACACACAGCCACACACACATATACACAGCCACACAGATACACAGCCACACACACATATACACAGCCACACACACACACAGCCACACACACAGCCCCCCCACACACACATACACACACAGCCACACACACACAGCCACACACACATACACAGCCACACAGATACACAGCCACACACACATACACAGCAACACACACACACACACACACACACACACACAGCCACACACACATACACAGCCACACAGCAACACACACACACACACACATACACGGCCACACAGACAGCTCCTCCTCCGCAGCTGCTATCTCTGAGACTGGATATACACAGACATACACCTCTCAGCTGATCCTCCCAGCCTACATAGGCCCCATCACAACCTGGAGCTGGAGTGTGGGAGCAGCCACCACCCTCTCTATGGCTCCTGTGAAAGAACGTCCAGGCGGCATTGCAGCCATACTACATACTGCAGCCTATTGCCGCTTACACCTGCTATGATTGTCTGTATATAATCTAACCCTATAGATGCCCCCAGCGCAGACTATTAGTGGGTCAGTCAGAATAAGGAGGTCAAGATAATATAGATGACAAATCCCTGTATATAGGTATATAGGTGAATAGAAGACTTGCCCAGATGCTGATATCAATGGAGTTCAGCCGCAGTCCACATCCAGCTTATATGCAGAGGAGACGCGCCCGCTCCGGCCGCTCGCACTGCACACAAGTCACACAGTCCAGTTTTCTGAGGCAAAAGTGGGATCCTGTGTGACGTCCCTCTCCTTAGGTCTGGGTCCTAGTGCAAGCCAGAAATTACCCTATGCATTTCACAGTACACGGACACCTTCATCAGTGTATAGATGGATATAGATGGATATAGATGGATATAGACAATATAGATGGATATAGGTGGATATAAATGGATATAGATGGATATAGGTGGATATAAATGGATATAGATGGGAATAGATGGATATAGGTGGATATAAATGGATATAGGTGGATATAAATGGATACAGATGGGCATAGGTGGATATAGATGGATATAGATGGATATAAGTGGATATAGATGGATACAGGTGGATATAGATGGATATAGATGGATATAAGTGGATACAGATGGATATAGGTGGATATAGATGGATACAGATGGATATAAGTGGATATAGATGGATATAAGTGGATATAGATGGATATAGGTGGATATAAGTGGATATAGATGGATATAGATGGATATAGACAATATAGATGGATATAGGTGGATATAAATGGATATAGGTGGATATAAGTGGATATAGATGGGAATAGATGGATATAAGTGGATATAGATGGATACAGATGGATATAAGTGGATATAGATGGATATAAGTGGATATAGATGGATACAGATGGATATAGATGGATATAAGTGGATACAGATGGATATAAGTGGATACAGATGGATATAGGTGGATATAGATGGATACAGATGGATATAAGTGGATATAGATGGATATAGATGGATATAGATGGATATAAGTGGATATAGATGGATATAAGTGGATATAGATGGATATAGGTGGATACAGATGGATATAGATGGATATAGATGGATACAGATGGATACAGATGGATATAAGTGGATATAGATGGATATAGATGGATACAGATGGATATAAGTGGATATAGATGGATATAAGTGGATATAGATGGATACAGATGGATATAAGTGGATATAGATGGATATAAGTGGATATAGATGGATATAGACAATATAGATGGATATAGGTGGATATAAATGGATATAAGTGGATATAGATGGATACAGATGGATATAGATGGATATAAGTGGATATAGATGGATATAAGTGGATACAGATGGATATAGATGGATACAGGTGGATATAGATGGATATAGGTGGATATAGATGGATACAGATGGATATAGGTGGATATAGATGGATATAAGTGGATACAGATGGATATAAGTGGATATAGATGGATATAAGTGGATATAGATGGATATAGGTGGATACAGATGGATATAGATGGATATAAGTGGATATAGATGGATATAAGTGGATACAGATGGATATAGATGGATATAAGTGGATATAGATGGATACAGATGGATATAAGTGGATATAGATGGATACAGATGGATATAAGTGGATACAGATGGATATAAGTGGATACAGATGGATATAGATGGATATAGATGGATATAAGTGGATACAGATGGATATAAGTGGATACAGATGGATATAGATGGATATAAGTGGATATAGATGGATACAGATGGATATAAGTGGATATAGATGGATACAGATGGATATAAGTGGATATAGATGGATACAGATGGATATAAGTGGATATAGATGGATACAGGTGGATATAGATGGATATAGATGTCTGGCATCTCCTGGGCCTGTATAGCTGTATTAGTAGGAATGGCTGGAGCCATTATTTGGGGGCCCCCTCCCCCTCTCTCGGCCCCTCATCTCCCCCCTACCCCCTTTGCAGCTGTTGCTCTTTCTCCTCATGTGTCCAAGAAAGGAGCAGAAGACGCCTTGAGTCTCCTCGGCTATTTTGGTCGCACTATTTTCCTCCTCCTCCTCCTCCTCCTCCTCCTGGGCTCCTTAGTTGAGGATGGGGCTATAGTTAGTATCAGCGTCTTGGAGGCGCGGGGTATATAATGCCTCCCGGGGGCTTCTCTCCATGTCACTCACTCCTTCTGACCAGGACAAGCACCAAGCTCAGCCGAGGACATGGTAAGTGGACGTGTGGCTCCTCAGCCCCAGCCCGGGGCCCTGGATTATTCACTGGACTTGGGGATCGACCACCAGGATGAAGAAGAGCCCAGGGTTTTCCTTCTACAACCAGGACCCCCCAAATCCACCCTCATGGACCCCCACTCTATACCACTGTTGCCCTTCTCTACAGATGATGTCACCCACTGATACCCCAATTCTGTTACTGCAAAGAGTGACCATCATGGATGCCCACCCAACACCATAGGGGGTACTTACCCCTGAACCCCCAGACCTGTGTCTGTAGACCCCTCTGAACCACCAGACCTGTGTCTGTAGACCCCTCTGAACCCCCATACCTGTGTCTGTAGACCCCTCTGAACCCCCAGACCTGTCTGTAGACCCCTCTGAACCCCCAGACCTGTCTGTAGACCCCTCTGAACCCTCAGACCTGTCTGTAGACCCCTCTGAACCCCCAGACCTGTGTCTGTAGACCCCTCTGAACCCCCAGACCTGTCTGTAGACCCCTCTGAACCCCCAGACCTGTCTGTAGACCCCTCTGAACCCCCAGACCTGTCTGTAGACCCCTCTGAACCCCCAGACCTGTCTGTAGACCCCTCTGAACCCTCAGACCTGTCTGTAGACCCCTCTGAACCCCCAGACCTGTGTCTGTAGACCCCTCTGAACCCCCAGACCTGTCTGTAGACCCCTCTGATACCCAGGCCTGTCTGTAGACCCCCCCTCTGATCCCCACACCTGTGTCTGTAGACCCCTTTGATCCCCACACCTGCCTGTAGACCCCTCTGACCCCACACCTGTGTCTGTAGACCCCTTTGATCCCCACACCTGCCTGTAGACCCCTCTGACCCCACACCTGTGTCTGTAGACCCCTTTGATCCCCACACCTGCCTGTAGACCCCTCAGACCTGTGTCTGTAGACCCCTCTGATCCCCACATTTGTGTCTGTGGACCCCTCTGAACCCTCAGACCTGTGCCTGTAGACCCCCAGAATATCCAGTTTCGGTGACCCCCCAATCTGCTGCAGTGAGTGATGTGTGGAGGTCCAGAGTGTCCCTGGTGCTGCACCCACTCACTCTTTCTTCTCCCACAGGCACCAGCAAAGAAGGCCAAGAGAAAGGCAGCAGAAGGAGGCTCCTCCAACGTCTTGTCCATGTTTGACCAAACCCAGATCCAGGAGTTTAAGGAGGTGAGTGCCCTGTACTGAGGCGGTGGGCTCCTCACACTCAGGCGGTGGGTCACCCTGTAGTCAGGCGGTGGGTCACCCTATAGTCAGGCGGTGGGTCACCCTGTAGTCAGGTGGTGGGTCACCCTGTAGTCAGGCGGTGGGTCACCCTGTAGTCAGGCAGTGGGTCACCCTATAGTCAGGCGGTGGGTCACCCTGTAGTCAGGCAGTGGGTCACCCTGTAGTCAGGCAGTGGGTCACCCTATAGTCAGGCGGTGGGCTCCTCACACTCAGGCGGTGGGTCACCCTATAGTCAGGCAGTGGGTCACCCTATAGTCAGGCAGTGGGTCACCCTATAGTCAGGCGGTGGGCTCCTCACACTCAGGCGGTGGGTCACCCTATAGTCAGGCGGTGGGTCACCCTATAGTCAGGCGGTGGGCTCCTCACACTCAGGCGGTGGGTCACCCTATAGTCAGGCAGTGGGTCACCCTATAGTCAGCCGGTGGGTCACCCTATAGTCAGGCGGTGGGTCACCCTATAGTCAGGCGGTGCGCTCCTCACACTCAGGCGGTGGGTCACCCTATAGTCAGGCGGTGCTCTTCTTACACTCAGGCGGTGGGTCATCCTGCACTCAGGCGGTGGGTCATCCTGCAGTGGGTCGGCCTGTAATGGACAATGGAGACCTTCTCTGACAGGCAGGCAGGTGGCGCTATAGAAACAGGACGAGTGGTATTAGATCTGGCGACTCCCGTCTTTAAGCTTCTCCGTCTCTTGGTGGAAAACGTGTAACACAAAGGTCCCAGATAGCTGAAGAGAAATGTCCTGTGTGGTCCAATATGTAAGAAGACCCTCGAGTGATTGGTGGGCGGGGGTGTAGGCATCCTGACATGTCACATGACCATGACAAGGGGGACAGGTGTGTAATGGGGGAGGGGGAGTTAAATATAGAGGCAACTACACCCATAGGGCTGAGACCTCCTGCTACTGTCCCCTGGTATCAGCCATGTCATGCTGGGGACTGTGGGAGAGGGGCATCCAGCACTGATAGACGCTGTGAATACTGGGGCCCTCCCTGCCCCCTCTGTGTCCCCGGGGTAAATCTCTACTTTCTCCTCAGGCATTTACAGTAATTGATCAGAACAGAGATGGAATCATCGACAAGGAGGATCTGAGAGACACTTTTGCAGCTATGGGTGAGTGCAGCCCCTGAATAGACCCCCATACCCCCCCCCCCCTGAATACAGCATCTCAGGAGACCCCCATACCCCCCCCCCCCCCGAATACAGCATCTCAGGAGACCCCCATACCCCCCCCCCTGAATACAGCATCTCAGGAGACCCCCATAACCCCCCCCCTGAATACAGCATCTCAGGAGACCCCCATACCCCCCCCCCCTCCTCCTGAATACAGCATCTCAGGAGACCCCCATAACCCCCCCCCCCCCCCCGAATACAGCATCTCAGGAGACCCCCATACCCCCCCCCCCCGAATACAGCATCTCAGGAGACCCCCATACCCCCCCCCCCCCCGAATACAGCATCTCAGGAGACCCCCCATAACCCCCTCCTCCCAAATACAGCATCTCAGGAGACCCCCATAACCCCCCCCCCCCAAATACAGCATCTCAGGAGACCCCCATACCCCCCCCCCCCCGAATACAGCATCTCAGGAGACCCCCCATAACCCCCTCCTCCCAAATACAGCATCTCAGGAGACCCCCATAACCCCCCCCCCCCAAATACAGCATCTCAGGAGACCCCCATAACCCCCTCCTCCCAAATACAGCATCTCAGGAGACCCCCATACCCCTCCTCCCCCCAAATACAGCATCTCAGGAGACCCCCATACCCCTCCTCCCCCCAAATACAGCATCTCAGGAGACCCCCATAACCCCCCCCCCCAAATACAGCATCTCAGGAGACCCCCATAACCCCCCCTCCCGAATACAGCATCTCAGGAGACCCCCATACCCCTCCTCCCCCCAAATACAGCATCTCAGGAGACCCCCATAACCCCCTCCTCCCGAATACAGCATCTCAGGAGACCCCCATAACCCCCTCCTCCCGAATACAGCATCTCAGGAGACCCCCATAACCCCCTCCTCCCGAATACAGCATCTCAGGAGACCCCCATACCCCTCCTCCCCCTGAATACAGCATCTCAGGAGACCCCCATAACCCCCTCCTCCCGAATACAGCATCTCAGGAGACCCCCATAACCCCTCCTCCCGAATACAGCATCCCAGGAGACCCCCATAACCCCCTCCTCCCGAATACAGCATCTCAGGAGACCCCCATAACCCCTCCTCCCCCTGAATACAGCATCTCAGGAGACCCCCATAACCCCCCCTCCCTGAATACAGCATCTCAGGAGACCCCCATAACCCCTCCTCCCCCTGAATACAGCATCTCAGGAGACCCCCATAACCCCTCCTCCCGAATACAGCATCTCAGGAGACCCCCATAACCCTCTCCCCCCCCTGAATACAGCATCTCAGGAGACCCCCATAACCCTCTCCTCCCCCTGAATACAGCATCTCAGGAGACCCCCATAACCCCTCCTCCCGAATACAGCATCTCAGGAGACCCCCATAACCCTCTCCCCCCCCTGAATACAGCATCTCAGGAGACCCCCATAACCCCTCCTCCTGAACATGATGAAGCCCCAGCATTATCTTGGCCCCTCTGGTGACATGGGGGTCCATATATCCTGGTCCTATAATGGCCCCATCCTATAGCAGATCTCTCTCAATGGTGGTTATATGTTTGTGGGGGGCTCTCACCTCTTCCTTTATGACCCTTGTTGCTGCCCCCCACAGGCCGCCTGAACGTGAAGAATGAGGAACTCGATGAGATGGTCAAGGAGGCCTCTGGACCCATCAACTTCACCGTCTTCCTTACCATGTTCGGCGAGAAGCTCAAGGGTAAGAGATTTATAGAAAAGCAGAGGGATTTATGGGCCAGAGCATCCTATACATCATACATAATGGCAGGGAACCTAGTATATCATACATACGGGACAGAGCATCCTATACATCATACACACAGGACAGAGCATCCTATGCATCATACATACGGGACAGAGCATCCTATACATCATACATAATGGCAGGGAACCTAGTATATCATACATACGGGACAGAGCATCCTATACATAATACATAATGGCAGGGAACCTAGTATATCATACATACGGGACAGAGCATCCTATACATCATACATAATGGCAGGGAACCTAGTATATCATACATACGGGACAGAGCATCCTATACATCATACATAATGGCAGGGAACCTAGTATATCATACATACGGGACAGAGCATCCTATACATCATACATAATGGCAGGGAACCTAGTATATCATACATACGGGACAGAGCATCCTATACATCATACATAATGGCAGGGAACCTAGTATATCATACATACGGGACAGAGCATCCTATACATCATACATAATGGCAGGGAACCTAGTATATCATACATACGGGACAGAGCATCCTATACATCATACATAATGGCAGGGAACCTAGTATATCATACATACGGGACAGAGCATCCTATACATCATACATAATGGCAGGGAACCTAGTATATCATACATACGGGACAGAGCATCCTATACATCATACATAATGGCAGGGAACCTAGTATATCATACATACGGGACAGAGCATCCTATACATCATACATAATGGCAGGGAACCTAGTATATCATACATACGGGACAGAGCATCCTATACATCATACATACGGGACAGAGCATCCTATACATCATACATACGGGACAGAGCATCCTATACATCATACATAATGGCAGGGAACCTAGTATATCATACATACGGGACAGAGCATCCTATACATCATACACACAGGACAGAGCATCCTATGCATCATACATACGGGACAGAGCATCCTATACATCATACATATAGGGCAGAGGACCCTATACATCATACATATAGGGCAGAGGACCCTATACATCATACATATAGGGCAGAGGACCTACTAATGGGACCATTATCTAGTATGAACACAATGACTGGTAACTGGGCTCAGGTTTGATGACTCTTCTGACATAATGTCCTTCTGCAGGTGCTGATCCAGAGGACGTGATCACTGGGGCATTTAAGGTGCTTGATCCTGAGGGTAAAGGGTCCATCAAGAAGCAGTTGTAAGTAGTGATCAACCTATCACCCCCCACCACCACCATTTTCTTCTTCTGTTCCTGTTGTCTTTACCCCAGGGTCCCCATGTTGTCTTCTTCTTCTTCTGATCTTGTAGTCCCTCTTCCAGGGTTTCCATGTATTCTTCCTCTGATCCTGTTGCCCCTCTCTTGGGGTCTCCAAGTCTTCTCATTCCTCTGATCCTGTTGCCCCTCTCTTGGGGTCTCCAAGTCTTCTCATTCCTCTGATCCTGTTGCCCCTCTCTTGGGGTCTCCAAGTCTTCTCATTCCTCTGATCCTGTTGCCCCTCTCTTGGGGTCTCCAAGTCTTCTCATTCCTCTGATCCTGTTGCCCCTCTCTTGGGGTCTCCAAGTCTTCTCATTCCTCTGATCCTGTTGCCCCTCTCTTGGGGTCTCCAAGTCTTCTCATTCCTCTGATCCTGTTGCCCCTCTCTTGGGGTCTCCAAGTCTTCTCATTCCTCTGATCCTGTTGCCCCTCTCTTGGGGTCTCCAAGTCTTCTCATTCCTCTGATCCTGTTGCCCCTCTCTTGGGGTCTCCAAGTCTTCTCATTCCTCTGATCCTGTTGCCCCTCTCTTGGGGTCTCCAAGTCTTCTCATTCCTCTGATCCTGTTGCCCCTCTCTTGGGGTCTCCAAGTCTTCTCATTCCTCTGATCCTGTTGGCCCTCTCTTGGGGTCTCCAAGTCTTCTCATTCCTCTGATCCTGTTGGCCCTCTCTTGGGGTCCCCATGTCTTTTTCTTCCTGATCCTGATGTTCCCTTCCTAGGGTTCATATGCCTTTTCCTTCCTCTGCTCCTGATGTCCCTCTCCCGGGGTCCCCATGTGTTCTCCTTTCTTTACTCCTGATGTCCCCCTCCCAGGGTTTCCATGTCTCCTCCTTCCTTTGTCTTTTTCTTCCTCTGCCCCTGATGTCTGTCTCCAGGGGTGTCCAAGTCTCCTCATCCCTCTGCTCCTGTTGTCCCTCTCTTAGGGTTCCAATTTCTTCTTCTTCCTCTGCTTCCATTACCTAAGCCCCCAGGTCTCATGTATTCTCCTTCCTTTGCTCCTGTTGTCCCTCACTTGGGTCCCCATTTCTTCTTCTTACTCTGTTCCTGTTGTTCCAGTGCCTTTTACTTTCTCTGCTCCTATTGTCCCTCTTCTGAGGTCCACATTTCTTCTTCTTCCTCTGACCCTTATGTCCCAATCCTGGGGTCACCTTGTCTTCTCCCTCCTCTGCCCCTGTTGTCCCTCTCTCCCAGGGCCCCTATGTCTTCTCCTTCCTTTGCTCCTGATATTCCCTCTCCCAGGGTCCTCATGTTTTCTCCTTCCTCTGCTCCTGATGTTCCCTTCCCGGGGTCCTCATGTTTTTTCCTTCCTTTGCTCCTCATGTGCCTTCCCGGGCTCCTCATATTTTGCCCTTCATTTGCTCTTGATGTTCCCTCTCCCAGGGACCCCATGTCTTCTCCTTCATTTGCTCCTGATGTTCCCTTCCCGGGGTCCCCATGTCTTCTCCTTCCTTTGCTTCTGATGTTCCCTCTCCCAGGGTCCCCATGTCTTCTCCTTCCTCTGCTCCTGATGTCCCTCTCCCAGGGTCCCCATGTCTTCTCCTTCCTTTGCTTCTGATGTCCCTCTCCCAGGGTCCCCATGTCTTCTCCTTCCTTTGCTTCTGATGTTCCCTCTCCCAGGGTCCCCATGTCTTCTCCTTCCTTTGCTACTGATGTCCCTCTCCCAGGGTCCCCATGTCTTCTCCTTCCTTTGCTTCTGATGTCCCTCTCCCAGGGTCCCCATGTCTTCTCCTTCCTTTGCTCCTGATGTCCCTCTCCCAGGGTCCTCATGTGTGCTCCATCCTTTGCTCCTTATGCCCTTCTCCTGGGGTTCCCATGTCTTCTCCTTCCTCCGTCCCCATTACCCCTGCCCTTGGATCTTATGTTTTTCCCTCACATGGCCTCACATTTCCTCTGTTTCCTCCTAGCCTCGAGGAGCTCCTGACCACACAATGTGACAGATTCACTCCAGAGGAGGTGAGCACCCCCTGCAGCCAATATTCATATGTCTGGCATCCCAAGAGTCCGACCTTCACTCATTCTTTCTTCTCTTTCACCCCCAGATCAAGAACATGTGGACAGCATTTCCCCCTGATGTAGCTGGCAATGTAGACTACAAGAACATCTGCTACGTCATCACCCACGGAGAGGACAAAGACCAGGAGTAAATGAAGCCACATCAGCCCGCTGGGGGGTGCTCTCATACTCAGCGCTGAACCCCAACTTATTACGCTGTATATTACGTCTTATTTTGTAAACCCGACTCATCAAAGACACAACTGTAATTTATTTCTTTCGCTGGTCAGAAAGGGGCCCCATACTGTCGCCCCATTCTTGGTCTGAACCCTCCCCCTTTGTCCCCGACTATTTTCAATGTCTTAAAGTTGGAACATACGGAATCCTCAGGGGAAGAAAAACTCAATAAAATCTCGTGTTTATACTACGTCTTCTGTCACTTGTGTCACATTGCTTCAACTTCATTCATTTCTTCAAAGATGCGACAAAGGCTGGGCCTCCCCATCACGTGATCCACGGTGTCACTGCTGCTCCCTATCACCTGATCCCCGGTGTCACTGCTGCTCCCTATCACCTGATCCCCGGTGTCACTGCTGCTCCCTATCACCTGATCCCCGGTGTCACTGCTGCTCCCTGTCATCCCCGGTGTCACTGCCGCTCCCCATCACCTGATCTCCGGTGTCACTGCCGCTCCCCATCACCTGATCCCCGGTGTCACTGCCGCTCCCCATCACCTGATCCCCGTTGTCACTGCCGCTCCCCATCACCTGATCCCCGGTGTCACTGCCGCTCCCCATCACCTGATCCCCGGTGTCACTGCCGCTCCCCATCACCTGATCCCCGGTGTCACTGCCGCTCCCCATCACCTGATCCCCGGTGTCACTGCCGCTCCCTATCACCTGATCCCCGGT
This sequence comes from Dendropsophus ebraccatus, assembly GCF_027789765.1. Classification (NCBI taxonomy): domain Eukaryota; kingdom Metazoa; phylum Chordata; class Amphibia; order Anura; family Hylidae; genus Dendropsophus; species Dendropsophus ebraccatus. The sequence goes on from NC_091462.1 coordinate 120,478,945, forward strand.
GTCACTGCCGCTCCCCATCACCTGATCCCCGGTGTCACTGCCGCTCGCCATAACCTGATCCCCGGTGTCACTGCCGCTCCCCATCACCTGATCCCCGGTGTCTCTGCTGCTCCCCATCACCTGATCACCGATGTCTCTGTCGCTCCCCATCACCTGATCCCCGGTGTCACTGCCGCTCCCCATCACCTGATCACCGATGTCACTGCCCCTCCCCATCACCTGATCCCCGGTGTCACTGCCGCTCCCCATCACCTGATCCCCGGTGTCACTGCCGCTCCCCATCACCTGATCCCCGGTGTCACTGCCGCTCGCCATAACCTGATCCCCGGTGTCACTGCCGCTCCCCATCACCTGATCCCCGGTGTCTCTGCTGCTCCCCATCACCTGATCACCGATGTCTCTGTCGCTCCCCATCACCTGATCCCCGGTGTCACTGCCGCTCCCCATCACCTGATCACCGATGTCACTGCCCCTCCCCATCACCTGATCCCCGGTGTCACTGCCGCTCCCCATCACCTGATCCCAGGTGTCACTGCCGCTCCCCATCACCTGATCCCCGGTGTCACTGTCGCTCCCCATCACCTGATCCCCGGTGTCACTGCCGCTCCCCATCACCTGATCACCGATGTCACTGCCGCTCCCCGTCACCTGATTCCCGGTGTCCCTGCTGCTCCCCATCACCTGATCCCCGGTGTCACTGCCGCTCCCCATCACCTGATCCCGGTGTCCCTGCCGCTCCCCATCACCTGATCCCCAGTGTCACTGCCGCTCCCCATCACCTGATCCCGGTGTCACTGCCGCTCCCCATCACCTGATCCCGGTGTCACTGCCGCTCCCCATCACCTGATCCCGGTGTCACTGCCGCTCCCCATCACCTGATCCCCGGTGTCTCTGCCACTCTCCATCACCTGATCCCCGGTGTCACTGCCGCTCCCCATCACCTGATCCCCGGTGTCCCTGCCGCTCCCCATCACCTCATTCCCGGTGTCTCTGCTGCTCCCCATCACCTGATCCCCAGTGTTCCTGCCGCTCCCCATCACCTGATCCCCGGATTTGGCACATCCCCCTCCTCCCCAGGGACTGACACATCCCCCTCCTCCCGAGAGACAAGGCCGGGACAAGGAGTTTTGTCGCTCTCCCCCCCCCCCCCCAACCCAGTGTTATCAGGATCGGTGCGCCAAAGACAGGATAAAGCCCTGAAAATGCCCCCACACTGCATTATGAGCCCCAGTACATTCAGTAGTTATCGTATAACACTCCTACCACTATACAGTGATTACATATTAAAAAAAGACAAATTTGGTCGGCTCTCCTAGAACCCCATTCACACTAGGCAGAAGCACGTTGCTATGGCTGAAGTTGCAAACACAAAAAAACACAGAAAAATGCAACAGCTCACCGCAATGGCAAGATACAGACCCATTACAGACGTGAAAATAGTTAAAAGCAGCCATAAAAAATAATGAGGCTCTTGGTTACCACTTGAAAATGGTATAAACTGCCCCACCACGTTACGGTGGTCTCATACCGGGGCAGATCCTACACTGTACTATGGCCTCATACACGGACAGTCCTACACTGTACTATGGCCTCATACCGGGGCAGACCTACACTGTACTATGGCCTCATACCGGGGCAGACCTACACTGTACTATGGCCTCATACCGGGACAGTCCTACACTGTACTATGACCTCATACCGGGCAGTCCTACACTGTACTATGGCCTTATACCGGGGCAGTCCTACACTGTACTATAGCCTCATACCGGGCAGTCCTACACTGTACTATGGCCTCATACCGGGGCAGTCCTACACTGTACTATGGCCTCATACCGGGGCAGTCCTACACTGTACTATGGCCTCATACCGGGGCAGTCCTACACTATACTATGGCCTCATACCGGGGCAGTCTTATACTGTACTATGGCCTCATACCGGGGCAGTCCTACGCTGTTTTATGGCCTCATACCAGGGCAGATCCTACACTGTACTATGGCCTCATACCGGGGCAGTCCTACACTGTACTATGGCCTCATACCGGGACAGTCCTACACTGTACCATGGCCTCATACCGGGGCAGTCCTACACTGTACTATGGCCTCATACCGGGCAGTCCTACACTGTACTATGGCCTCATACCGGGGCAGTCCTACACTGTACTATGGCCTCATACCGGGACAGTCCTACACTGTACTATGGCCTCATACCGGGGCAGTCCTACACTGTACTATGGCCTCATACCGGGACAGTCCTACACTGTACTATGGCCTCATACCAGGGCAGTCGTACACTGTACTATGGCCTCATACATGGGGCAGTCCTACACTGTACTATGTCCTCATAACGGGGCAGTCCTACACTGTACTATGGCCTCATACCGGGGCAGTCCTACACTGTACTATGGCCTCATACCGGGGCAATCCTACACTGTACTATGGCCTCATACACGGGGCAGTCCTACACTGTACTATGGCCTTATACCGGGGCAGTCCTACACTGTACTATGGCCTCATACCGGGGTAGTCCTACACTGTACTATGGCCTCATACCGGGGCAGTCCTACACTGTACTATGGCCTCATACCGCGGCAGTCCTACACTGTACTATGGCCTCATACCGGGGCAGTCCTACACTGTACTATGGCCTCATACCGGGGCAGTCCTACACTGTACTATGGCCTCATACTGGGGCTGTCCTACACTGTACTATGGCCTCATACCGGGGCAGTCCTACACTGTACTATGGCCTCATACTGGGGCTGTCCTACACTGTACTATGGCCTCATACCGGGGCAGACCTTTCCATCCCCTGAATATGTGGTCGGCTACACACTGGTGTCCTCACTCCTCCGCACTGGCGTCTATAGCTGGAGGTCATGGGATTACTCGCACCCTCAGACACTACATATCCGTCCCGCTACACGCTGGCGTCCTGGCACCTCCACACTGGCGTCTATAGCTGGAGGTCATGGGATTACTCGCACCCTCAGACACTACATATGGGGTCGGCTACACACTGACGTCCTGGTTCCTCCGCACTGGCGTCTATAGCTGGAGGTCATGGGATTTACTACTAGCACCTACACTACACTGTACTATGGCCTCATACCGGGACAGTCCTACACTGTACTATGGCCTCATACCGGGGCAGTCCTACACTGTACTATGGCCTCATACCGGGACAGTCCTACACTGTACTATGGCCTCATACCAGGGCAGTCGTACACTGTACTATGGCCTCATACATGGGGCAGTCCTACACTGTACTATGTCCTCATAACGGGGCAGTCCTACACTGTACTATGGCCTCATACCGGGGCAGTCCTACACTGTACTATGGCCTCATACCGGGGCAATCCTACACTGTACTATGGCCTCATACACGGGGCAGTCCTACACTGTACTATGGCCTCATACATGGGGCAGTCCTACACTGTACTATGTCCTCATAACGGGGCAGTCCTACACTGTACTATGGCCTCATACCGGGGCAGTCCTACACTGTACTATGGCCTTATACCGGGGCAGTCCTACACTGTACTATGGCCTCATACCGGGGTAGTCCTACACTGTACTATGGCCTCATACCGGGGCAGTCCTACACTGTACTATGGCCTCATACCGCGGCAGTCCTACACTGTACTATGGCCTCATACCGGGGCAGTCCTACACTGTACTATGGCCTCATACCGGGGCAGTCCTACACTGTACTATGGCCTCATACCGGGGCAGTCCTACACTGTACTATGGCCTCATACCGAGGCAGTCCTACACTGTACTATGGCCTCATACCGGGGCAGTCCTACACTGTACTATGGCCTCATACACGGACAGTCCTACACTGTACTATGGCCTCATACACGGACAGTCCTACACTGTACTATGGCCTCATACCGGGGCAGTCCTACACTGTACTATGGCCTCATACCGGGGCTGTCCTACACTGTACTATGGCCTCATACCGGGGCAGTCCTACACTGTACTATGGCCTCATACCGGGGCAGTCCTACACTGTACTATGGCCTCATACCGGGGCAGTCCTACACTGTACTATGGCCTCATACCGGGGCAGTCCTACACTGTACTATGGCCTCATACCGGGGCAGTCCTACACTGTACTATGGCCTCATACCGGGGCAATCCTACACTGTACTATGGCCTCATACACGGGGCAGTCCTACACTGTACTATGGCCTCATACCGGGGCAGTCCTACACTGTACTATGGCCTCATACCGGGGTAGTCCTACACTGTACTATGGCCTTATACCGGGGCAGTCCTACACTGTACTATGGCCTCATACCGCGGCAGTCCTACACTGTACTATGGCCTCATACCGGGGCAGTCCTACACTGTACTATGGCCTCATACCGGGGCAGTCCTACACTGTACTATGGCCTCATACTGGGGCTGTCCTACACTGTACTATGGCCTCATACCGGGACAGTCCTACATTGTACTATGGCCTCATACCGGGGCAGTCCTACACTGTACTATGGCCTCATACCGGGACAGTCCTACACTGTACTATGGCCTCATACCGGGGCAGTCCTACACTGTACTATGGCCTCATACCGGGGCAGTCCTACACTGTACTATGGCCTCATACTGGGGCTGTCCTACACTGTACTATGGCCTCATACCGGGGCAGTCCTACACTGTACTATGGCCTCATACTGGGGCTGTCCTACACTGTACTATGGCCTCATACCGGGGCAGACCTTTCCATCCCCTGAATATGTGGTCGGCTACACACTGGTGTCCTCACTCCTCCGCACTGGCGTCTATAGCTGGAGGTCATGGGATTACTCGCACCCTCAGACACTACATATCCGTCCCGCTACACGCTGGCGTCCTGGCACCTCCACACTGGCGTCTATAGCTGGAGGTCATGGGATTACTCGCACCCTCAGACACTACATATGGGGTCGGCTACACACTGACGTCCTGGTTCCTCCGCACTGGCGTCTATAGCTGGAGGTCATGGGATTTACTACTAGCACCCTCAGACACTGCATCACATTTCTCTAGATTTTGAATGCTTTTAGATATAAACTGGAGAAAAAAAGAACAAATTTGAAGATAGTACAGAGAATAGTCCCTGCTGCAGTCTAGTCCAGGTTTTTTTTTGTGACAGCCAATGTTTTGTGGGGTTGTATGATCTGTCCCAGTCATATCTGGCCTCTTATGGTGTACTAATATTCTCATAGAACAAGGGGAGCTTGTAAGCCAGCAGTCAGTATACATGAAGCTTCAGGTGGTCGATCATGGCTGGGCGGTAAGGTTGTCTCGGTGTCCAAGCTACCCTGCTCCAGGCTTATAACACTTCAGGTCAGAAATGATCAGTGGGTTACGAAGCCTTTGGGCTGGTTGCTGGGATAGCAGCCCTCCTCACTGCAAATCAGTAGAAGAAGCCGGGCAGGGGTCCGAGGTGCCCATAGTGTACTTTAAACCTCTGGATAATTTCAGAGAAAAGTCAATACTAGGAGGTCCCTGCGTGAGACACCCCATTGATACCACATCCACATGAGGGCCGAGAAACTGGAGAAGGTTCTGAGGAGAGACGCCGCCGGAAGCTTCTACAACAACTCCAGGAAAAGCCGTCTTCAATGAAAGAGCAGCCTGGTGGAGTTCCTATGGATGATAGAAGAAGGTGGTGAACCTCGACCGATGGAGAAACACACAATCTCTTGCAACCTATCCCAAATGGACCAACAGAGACCATATACCGTACCTACCCCACACATGGACCAACATTGTCCATATACTATTCCAACTCCACATAAACCAACACAGACCATATACCATACCTACCCCACACATGGACCAACACAGACCATATACCATACCTACCCCACACATGGACCAACACTGACCATATACTATACCAACTCCACATAAACCAACACAGACCATATACCATACCTACCCCACACATGGACCAACACTGACCATATACTATACCAACTCCACATAAACCAACACAGACCATATACCATACCTACCCCACACATGGACCAACACTGACCATATACTATACCAACTCCACATAAACCAACACAGACCATATACCATACCTAACCTACACATGGACCAACACTGACCATATACTATACCAACCCCACATAAACCAACACAGACCATATACCATACCTACCCCACACATGGACCAACACTGACCATATACTATACCAACTCCACATAAACCAACACAGACCATATACTATACCTAACCTACACATGGACCAACACTGACCATATACTATACCAACTCCACATAAACCAACACAGACCATATACCATACCTACCCCACACATGGACCAACATTGACCATATACTATACCAACTCCACATACACCAATGCGGACCATATACAGTACCTACCCCACACATGGACCAACACTGACCATATACTATACCAACTCCACATAAACCAACACAGACTATATACCATACCTACCCCACACATGGACCAACATTGACCATATACTATACCAACTCCACATACACCAATGCGGACCATATACAGTACCTACCCCACACATGGACCAACACTGACCATATACTATACCAACTCCACATAAACCAACACAGACCATATACCATACCTACCCCACACATGGACCAACACTGACCATATACTATACCAACCCCACATAAACCAACACAGACTATATACCATACCTACCCCACACATGGACCAACATTGACCATATACTATACCAACTCCACATACACCAATGCGGACCATATACAGTACCTACCCAACACATGGACTAACAGGGTCCATATACCATACCTACCCCACACATGGATCTACACTTGCCATATACTATACCAACCCCACATACACCAATGCAGACCATATACAGTACCTACCCAACACATGGACTAACATGGTGCGTATACCGTACCTACTCCGCACATGGATCTACACTGGCCATATACTATACCAACCCCTCAAAGACCACCACTTACCATATACTGTATCTACCCCACATAGACCATCACTGACCACATACTATACCTACTCCACACATGGACCATATACCGTAGCTAGCCCATATAGACAAGTACGAGATGTCTGGTATGTATGGAGCGGTCTCTCCTCTGTGTGGTCATGTATGTTCTATACGGTGATCATGGTGCAGTCATGGTGTGATGTAGTGAAGCTTTATGTAGTCTTGTACCTCAGGGTTGAAGTTGTCCAGCATTATGATGTCCGCTCCAGCCTCTGCGGCTTCTAGGGCCTCCTCAAGGGATCGGCACTCCACCTCCACCTTCAGAGTGCAGCCAGCTAAAGAGCGCAGTGCATGAAGAGCCTGGAGGGAAGACACGTTATACACTATAAGGACGCAGGGTCCTACACATTCAGACAAGATAAGGGGACATGTGACCCCAGCGGATACACTGTGGGGGGAGGACATTTAGGAGGATACACTGTGGGGGGAGGACATTTAGGAGGATACACTGTGGGGGGAGGACATTTAGGAGGATACACTGTGGGGGGAGGACATTTAGGAGGATACACTGTGGGAGGGGGAGGACATTTAGGACGATACACTGTGGGATAAAGGACATTTAGGTAGATACACTGTGGGAGGGACATTTTGGGGGATACACTGTGTGGGGGACATTTAGGGGGATACACTGTGGGGGAGGACATTTAGGAGGATACACTATGGGGGGAGGACATTTAGGAGGATACACTATGGGAAAGGGACATTTAGGAGGATACACTGTGGGGGGAGGACATTTAGGAGGATACACTGTGGGAAAGGGACATTTAGGAGGAAACACTGTGTGCAGGGGGACATTTAGGAGGATACACTGTGGGGGGAGGACATTTTAGAGGATACACTGTGGGAGGGGATATTTAGGAGGATGCACTGTGTGTGGGGAGGACATTTAGGAGGATACACTATGGGGGGATACACTGTGGGGGGAGGACATTTAGGGGGATACACTGTGGGAGGGGACATTTAGGAGGATACACTGTGGGGGGAGGACATTTAGGAGGATACACTATGGAGGGAGGACATTTAGAGGGATACACTGTGGAGGGAGGACATTTAGGAGGATACACTGTGGGGGGAGGACATTTAGGGGGATACACTGTGGGGGGAGGACATTTAGGAGGATACACTGTGGGGGGAGGACATTTAGGAGGATACACTGTGGGGGGAGGACATTTAGGAGGATACACTGTGGGGGGAGGACATTTAGGAGGATACACTGTGGGGGGGGGCATTTAGGGGGATACACTATGGGGGGGAGGGCATTTAGGGGGATACACTGTGTGTGGGGACATTTAGGGGGATACACTGTGGAGGGGGGGGACATTTAGGGGGATACACTATGGGGGGAGGACATTTAGGAGGATACACTATGGGGGGGGACATTTAGGGGGATACACTGTGGGAGGGAGGACATTTAGGGGGATACACTGTGGGGGGAGGACATTTAGGGGGATACACTGTGGGGGGAGGACATTTAGGGGGATACACTGTGGGAGGGGACATTTAGGGGGATACACTGTGGGGGGAGGACATTTAGGAGGATACACTGTGTGGGGGACATTTAGGGGGATACACTGTGGGGGAGGACATTTAGGAGGATACACTGTGGGAGGGGGACATTTAGGGGGATACACTATGGGGGGAGGACATTTAGGAGGATACACTGTGGGAGGGGGACATTTAGGGGGATACACTATGGGGGGAGGACATTTAGGAGGATACACTGGGGGGGGAGGACATTTAGGAGGATACACTGTGGGGGGGGGGGACATTTAGGAGGATACACTGTGGGAGGGAGGACATTTAGGAGGATACACTGTGGGAGGGGACATTTAGGAGGATACACTGTGGGAGGGGACATTTAGGAGGATACACTGTGGGGGGAGGACATTTAGGAGGATACACTGTGGGGGGAGGACATTTAGGAGGATACACTGTGGGAGGGAGGACATTTAGGAGGATACACTGTGGGAGGGGACATTTAGGAGGATACACTGTGGGGGGAGGACATTTAGGAGGATACACTGTGGGGGGAGGACATTTAGGAGGATACACTGTGGAGGGAGGACATTTAGGAGGATACACTGTGGGGGGAGGACATTTAGGGGGAAACACTGTGGGGGGGAGGACATTTAGGGGGAAACACTATGGGGGGGAGGGCATTTAGGGGGATACACTGTGGGGGGAGGACATTTAGGGGGATACACTGTGGGGGGAGGACATTAGGGGGATACACTGTGGGGGGAGGGGACATTTAGGGGGATACACTGTGGGGGGAGGACATTAGGGGGATACACTGTGTGGGGAGGACATTTAGGAGGATACACTGTGGGGGGAGGACATTTAGGGGCATACACTGTTGGGGGAGGACATTTAGGGGGATACACTGTGGGGGGAGGACATTTAGGAGGATACACTGTGGGGGAGGACATTTAGGGGGATACACTGTGGGGGGGGGACATTTAGGAGGATACACTGTGGGGGGAGGACATTTAGGGGGATACACTGTGGGGGGAGGACATTTAGGAGGATACACTGTTGGGGGAGGACATTTAGGGGGATACACTGTGGGGGGAGGACATTTAGGGGGAAACACTGTGGGGGAGGACATTTAGGAGGATACACTGTGGGGGGAGGACATTTAGGGGGATACACTGTGGGGGGAGGACATTTAGGAGGATACACTGTTGGGGGAGGACATTTAGGGGGATACACTGTGGGGGGGGGACATTTAGAGGGATACACTGTGGGAAGGAGGACATTAAGGGGGATACACTGTGGGGGGAGGACATTTAGAAGGATACACTGTGGGGGGGACATTAAGGGGGATACACTGTGGTTGTCCGAGGTCCGGCGTCATGATGTGAGGACGCACCTCCCGTGCCTCCCCCGCTCCCTCCCTCCCCCCCTGCTCCTCCGGTTTGGAATGGTGTAGCCCGGATCTAACCTTCTCTGACTGATGCGCCACGGAATGATTTGACCTGGGGCCTGAAGTTGGGCGGCTTTGGACCGGCACTCGGGTATGCAGAGCAGCTGCGGCAGGAGAGAGGAATGCCGCGGGACAGTTTCGCTCTTCTCCCCCCGGCTCGAGATGGTATCGCCCGGGTCACGTGCAGCCAGCGTATAGAGTATTGGAGGAAAGCTGCACATGTGACCTTATGGGGAGGCAGTACCCCGGATCGCTTTGCCGAGTTGAGCGCGCCGCTGTACTGGAAGCGGGGTCTTTACACAAGCTGCTGGAACCGGTGAGCACGGAAGCACTGAACTTTTTGCTGGTGAGGTCTTAACATTGAACGGTGACGGCCCGGGAAATGGAGAAGTTGCTTCCTTGCCGGGCACGGGGTCCCTGCGGTCCTTCTCATAACCCCCCCAACCCCCCCCCCCCGTCCGGGCCCGTGTCTGGGCAGTGGGGGTCGGGGGTGCTTTGGGTTGTCTGGGGTCTGGCGCCGGACGCGGGGGCATGCTGAGAAACATCCAGTAGCCGAGGGGCCGAGATTTGTTATAAGAAAAAGGGGTTTAGAGAGCAGGAGGATAGCCTTAAGGCTGCAGTTCAGGAAGCAGAAGAAGAATTTAAGGTTTCACAGACAGAGGTAGTGGCAGATAAGATTAAGACAGCCCAGGGGAAGTATGGGGAATATCTCATAAATAAGGCACAACAAAAATGCTTCTTTCTGGGCCAGAAGCGGTTTGTGGAGGCGGGGAGACCGGGGAAACTTTTGGCAACTATTGTTAGGGCACAAGAAGGGAGCTCGTATATCTCGGCCCTGGAGGATGAGATGGGAGGTCAGGTCAGGGATAGCGAAGGGATCCACAAGAAAATTGTTGAGTTTTATGAGAGGCTGTATAGCTCAGAAGTCTCCCCAATGGAACAGGAATACCAAAAATTCTTCACCGGATGTAAACTGCCATGTGTTCCTCAGGATAGAGTTCAATGGTTGGAGGGGAATATTGGGGTTTCAGATCTAAGGGAAGCCTTGAGTAGTATTTCAGGATCAACTACACCAGGACCCGATGGTCTGCCTTTTGATTTCTATTGTGAGTTCGGAGACGTCCTTTTCCTTATTTAGCTGAAGTACTTAATGAATCCTTGTGTAAGGGGCGTCTTCCTGAATCTATGCGTCAGGCCCACATTGTGTTAATAAAAAAAACAAAAAACCCCTGCGAATAGAGTCCTACCGTCCAATCTCCCTGCTGAACACTCACTACAAGTTAGTGGCCAGGGTTCTGGCACGGAGATTGACGGAGGTTATACAGAGTCTTATTGGCCCTGAGCAGACAGGGTTTGTTCCGGGACGTTCTATTTTTACCAATGTAGCTAGAGTCCATGCCAGTGTCCAATTGGGGAGGGGAGGTCCCCACTCCATCCTGTCTCTTGATGCCTTGAAAGCCTTTGACAGGGTGGAGTGGGGATTTCTGTGGAGAGTGATGGGTGAGATGGGGTTTGGTCTGGAGTTTGTGAGCTGGGTTAGATTACTTTACTCGGACCCGCTGGCAAGAGTAATCGTGAACGGGGACATTACTAGGTGCTTTAAGTTATCAAGGGGCACTAGGCAGGGGTGTCCCCTGTCACCCCTTCTTTTTGATTTGTATATTGAGCCCCTGGCGGAGTGTATTAGGACATAGTGGGGTTTGGTCTAGGGGGTGGGAATAATAAGGTTCTCCTTTATGCCGATGATGCCTTACTGTTTATTAAGGACCCAATGGAAAGCCTGCCCAAGGTTATGAGATTAGTAGAGGATTATGGGAAAATAGCTGGATTCGGGGTGAATTGGGATAAATCGGCATTACTGTCCCTAGGGGAGGTAAGAGAAGGAACTGAGGGGATAACATCCCCGGTGGGCAGGAGTGAAATAATAGAATACCTCGGGGTTCAGATTAGTAAAGAGGTGGAGAGCTATCTGGATTTAAACCTCAAACCCCTTTTGACTAAAATCTCTAAAAAGGTAGAAATATGGCTCAGGTTACCCCTATCAATGGCTGAGAGGATGGCCCTAATTAAAATGGTGGTGTTACCCCAAGTTTTACATGTCCTTAGGGCAGCCCCGCTTTGGATTCCAGATCTCTGGTTTAGGAGAATCACTATAATTTTGAATTAAGGCCCCATTCCCACTGAGGAAAGGTAGCGGAATTCCGCGACGGAATTGTCCGCCGCGGAATGCTGTTAGCCTCCCGCTCATAATGGGAGTCTATGGGAGGTGCGCGCTCCAGCCTCCCGCTCATAATGGGAGTCTATGGGAGGTGGGCGCTCCTGCCCTGTCCGCGCTGAAGAATGAACATGCTCATTCTTCAGCGCGTACAGAGCAGGAGCGCGCACATCCCATAGACTCCCATTATGAGCGGGAGGCTAACGGCATTCCGCGGCGGACAATTCTGTCGCGGAATTCCGCTACCTTTCCTCAGTGGGAACGGGGCCTAAGTTGGTATGGGGAGGAAAAAAAGTCAGAATAAAATATGAAGCACTTACACAGAGGGAGAGGGGAGGGGGGATTATCTATGCCGGATTTAGGCTGTATTTTTATGCAAGTGTGGCACAGACTTTGGTGGAGTGGAGGTCCTCCTCTATACTTGAATATATGATGGACATGAATAACACTAGTCTCACAGATTTTCTTGAGGTACTTGAAGCAGGTCAATGCACGGTGGAAAATCTGGGAGCACTTTCGTTTGTCACTCTGTATGATAAAACGTGGAAAGTAATTAAAAAATGTTTCCATATGACAGGTCACTTGGGTTTTACACCGATTTGGGAAAATCGAGTTTTTGATGGTGTGTTAAATAGCACTATGGAACAATTTTGGAAGAAATATGGGGTTAAGTATGTACATCAGATTTTTGAAGATGGATAATAACATTTGAGGATGTTAAAAGTAGATTTGGGTTGGGTAAATCACAGTTATTCTATTATGTACAGTTGAAGTCTGCAATGAAGACGTTTAGAGGAGCTGAGATATAGACGTTTGAGAGTATATGGGAAGTAGGGGTGAAGGGAAAAGTCTTGACTAAACTGTATGGAGATCTTATAAGCCAGAGAGAAACCCCGTTTGTTAAGAGAGCTAGGGTAAGGTGGGAAACTGCATTGGGAAGAAGAGAAGTGGGATGGGAGTCTATAGTACAAAATTTGGGGTGTACGTCCAGAAGTCCAACGCATAGGTTAATCTTCTTTAAAATCTTTTACTGGCTGTATTATACCCCAAAAGGCTGATGCAGTTTAAGAAGATTGAGGAGGTTAGATGTAAGAAATGCCAGGAGTTAGGGGGTAGATCTTGTGCATTTGATATGGAACTGCCCCAAGATTGCACAATTTTGGAATCAGATCTTTCAATATGTTGAACAGGTGATGGGGATGGATATAGTGGGTGAATATTCTGAAGCAGAGATTCTACTGGGGGGATTGATAGAAGATGGGGAAACCAATACACTGATTTATAGGATTATAGGATGTGCTAAAGTGCTTATCCTTAGGAAGTGGATGGAGGAAGCCCCCCGGCGGTGGTCAGAATGTATGAGGAGCTGGCGTCCAGAAAAGGGAAGAAAGGGTACGGGAAACATCAGAGAATCTGGAAGAAGTGGCGGAATGAGTAGGTTCTGCAGGACTCTAAGAGAATACTTGCCTATACTTTTGATCTTTTTTTTCTTCTTGCCTGTGTGCTGTCAGGGAGGGAGGTAAGAATAGTATTGTTGATTCATTATTTTGTGATTTTGTATGTAATTTGAAAAGAAATTAAAAGATTAAGAAAAAAAAAAAAGGGGGATACACTGTGGGGGGAGGACATTTAGGGGGATACACTGTGGGGGGAGGACATTTAGGAGGATACACTGTGTGTGGGAGGACATTTAGGGGGATACACTGTGGGGGGAGGACATTTAGGGGGATACACTGTGGGGGGAGGACATTTAGGGGGATACACTATGGGGGGAGGACATTTAGGGGGATACACTGTGGGGGGAGGACATTTAGGGGGATACACTGTGGGGGGAGGACATTTAGGGGGATACACTGTGGGGGGAGGACATTTAGGGGGATACACTGTGGGGGGAGGACATTTAGGGGGATACACTGTGGGGGGAGAACATTTAGGAGGATACACTGTGGGGGAGGACATTTAGGGGGATACACTGTGGGAGGGGACATTTAGGAGGATACACTGTGGGGGAGGGGACATTTAGGAGGATACACTGTGGGAGGGGACATTTAGGGGGATACACTGTGGGGGGAGGACATTTAGGGGGATACACTGTGGGGGGAGGACATTTAGGGGGATACACTGGGGGGGGGGACATTTAGGGGGATACACTGTGGGAGGGGACATTTAGGGGGATATACTGTGGGGGGAGGACATTTAGGAGGATACACTGTGGGAGGGAGAACATTTAGGGGGATACACTGTGGGGGGAGGACATTTAGGGGGATACACTGTGGGGGGAGGACATTTAGGGGGATACACTGGGGGGGGGGACATTTAGGAGGATACACTGTGGGGGGAGGACATTTAGGGGGATACACTGTGGGGGGAGGACATTAGGGGGATACACTGTGGGGGGAGGACATTTAGGGGGATACACTGTGGGGGGAGGACATTTAGGGGGATACACTGTGGGGGGAGGACATTTAGGAGGATACACTGTGGGAGGGGACATTTAGGGGGATACACTGTGGGAGGAGGACATTTCGGGGGATACACTATGGGGGAGGACATTTCGGGGGATACACTGTGGGAGGAGGACATTTAGGGGGATACACTGTGGGGGGAGGACATTTAGGAGGATACACTGTGGGGGGAGGACATTTAGGAGGATACACTGTGTGTGGGGGGACATTTAGGAGGATACACTGTGTGTGTGGGGGGACATTTAGGAGGATACACTGTGTGTGGGAGGACATTTAGGAGGATACACTGTGTGTGTGGGGGGGGACATTTAGGAGGATACTGTCAGGGACCGGACAGCAGGACAAGACAACACAGTGAGCCTTAAGCTCAGCCCCGCCCACTGTCCTCTACCTATTTGCCACAATCCGCCCTAAGATGGCGGCGAGCAACTGGGCGGCGGTCCCTGCACTGGCTAGGTGGGACACAAGGACCAGACAGACAAAACACAATAAAGAATGGTCGACAGTCCAGGTCACAACAATCGGGCAGCAAAAGTACAAAATCACAATCCAAAGGCAAGGTCAATAAACAGGCAGTATGGTCAGGGGCAGCAGCAAGCAGGAAAGGTCAGAAATACAAAGCAGGGTCAGAATCAACAGAGCAAGAATAGCAAACGCAGAACCAGGCAGAGACGCGCTCAATATCCAGCAAAGATATCCCAGACTGGGTAGTTATATAGGAGGCCAGGGTTCTGATCCAGAACATAATTGGACCATCCCCCTGATCTCCAAGCACAGACAGCTGAGAACAAAACAGATCCACTGGCAGGAAGACCAGTCAGTCACAGCAGAACCAAAACACAGATTAACCCTGACATGGCCAGACAGAACTCAGCAGGTAAAGTCGGGTGTGTCTCTCAAGGTGAGCAATAAACCAGAGTTCACACACTACAAAACAAAACACAGAAACAGAATGCAAGAAAATCAGCGCCTTCTCGGCCGCACAGCGCGAGCAGAGGGACGCATGACGCTCCGCAAAGATACCATCCTGACAGTATATACCTGTGGAGGGAGGACATTTAGGGGGATACACTATGGGGGGAGGACATTTAGGGGGATACACTGTGGGGGGAGGACATTTAGGGGGATACACT
This sequence comes from Dendropsophus ebraccatus, assembly GCF_027789765.1. Taxonomy (NCBI): domain Eukaryota; kingdom Metazoa; phylum Chordata; class Amphibia; order Anura; family Hylidae; genus Dendropsophus; species Dendropsophus ebraccatus. The sequence continues at coordinate 120,494,706 of NC_091462.1, forward strand.
GTGGGAGGGGACATTTAGGGGGATACACTATGGGGGGAGGACATTTAGGGGGATACACTGTGGGAGGGGACATTTAGGGGGATACACTGTGGGGGGAGGACATTTAGGGGGATACACTGTGGGAGGGGACATTTAGGGGGATACACTGTGGGGGGAGGACATTTAGGGGGATACACTATGGGGGGAGGACATTTAGGGGGATACACTGTGGGAGGGGACATTTAGGGGGATACACTATGGGGGGAGGACATTTAGGGGGATACACTGTGGGAGGGGACATTTAGGGGGATACACTGTGGGGGGAGGACATTTAGGGGGATACACTGTGGGGGAGGGGACATTTAGGGGGATACACTGTGGGAGGGGGAGGACATTTAGGGGGATACACTGTGGGGGGAGGGGACATTTAGGGGGATACACTGTGGGGGGAAGACATATAGGGGGATACACTGTGGGGGGAGGACATTTAGGGGGATACACTGTGGGAGGGGGAGGACATTTAGGGGGATACACTGTGGGAGGGGACATTTAGGGGGATACACTGTGGGAGGGGACATTTAGGGGGATACACTGTGGGGGGAGGACATATAGGAGGATACACTGTGGGGGAGGGGACATTTAGGGGGATACACTGTGGGAGGGGACATTTAGGGGGATACACTGTAGGAGGGGACATTTAGGGGGATACACTGTGGGGGGAAGACATATAGGGGGATACACTGTGTGTGGGGGGGGGGGGGGCATTTAGGAGGATACACTGTGTGTGTGGGGACATTTAGGAGGATACACTATGGAGGGAGGACATTTAGGAGGATACACTGTGGGATCCAATCTTTTTATACCTTTCTGACTCCTCCCATTGCCCATATATGGTTATCCTTTAGCATGATCAGGTCGCTCATCCCGTAGCGGTGTGTTCCAGCTCCTCCCACCAGCAGCCCGTACTTCTCCGCCAGGCGGAATCCAGGAGTGGTTTTCCGGGTCCCTGTAACCTGTCCCTGCCATCCCGCTGCCTGGGCCTGCTCTGATACCTGCCTGGCCAGTGTGGCCACTCCGCTGACCCGGGAAAGGACATTAAGCGCCGAGCGTTCTGCCAGGAGGAGATCAGTCACATGTCCTGGAATAGAGAAGAGTATATACGGTATACACATAGTCACCAGTATTAGAGGAGGAGTCACCCTTCACATACAGTGTTTACGGTATATACATTGTCACCAGTATAGGATGAGTCTCCCCTCACATACAGTATATAAAGTATATACATAATTATCAGTATAGGAGGAGGAGTCACCCCTCACATACAGTATATACATAGTAACCAGTATAGGAGTAGAAGTCACCCCTCACATACAGTATATACGGTATATACATAGTAACCAGTATAGGAGGAGGAGTCACCCCTCACATACAGTATATACGATATATACATAGTAACCAGTATAGGAGGAGGAGTCACCCCTCACATACAGTATATACATAGTAACCAGTATAGGAGTAGGAGTCACCCCTCACATACAGTATATACGGTATATACATAGTAACCAGTATAGGAGGAGGAGTCACCCCTCACATACAGTATATACATAGTAACCAGTATAGGAGTAGGAGTCACCCCTCACATACAGTATATACGGTATATACATAGTAACCAGTATAGGAGGAGGAGTCACCCCACACATACAGTATATACGGTATATACATAGTAACCAGTATAGGAGGAGGAGTCACCCCTCACATACAGTATATACGGTATATACATAGTAAGCAGTATAGGAGGAGGAGTCACCCCTCACATACAGTATATACGGTATATACGTAGTAACCAGTATAGGAGGAGGAGTCACCCCTCACATACAGTATATATGGTATATACGTAGTAACCAGTATAGGAGGAGGAGTCACCCCTCACATACAGTATATACGGTATATACGTAGTAACCAGTATAGGAGGAGGAGTCACCCCTCACATACAGTATATACGATATATACATAGTAACCAGTATAGGAGGAGGAGTCACCCCTCACATACAGTATATATGGTATATACGTAGTAACCAGTATAGGAGGAGTCACCCCTCACATACAGTATATACGATATATACATAGTAACCAGTATAGGAGGAGGAGTCACCCCACACATACAGTATATACGGTATATACATAGCAACCAGTATAGGAGGAGGAGTCACCCCTCACATACAGTATATATGGTATATACATAGTAACCAGTATAGGAGGAGGAGTCACCCCACACATACAGTATATACGGTATATACATAGCAACCAGTATAGGAGGAGGAGTCACCCCTCACATACAGTATATACGGTATATACGTAGTAACCAGTATAGGAGGAGGAGTCACCCCTCACATACAGTATATATGGTATATACATAGTAACCAATATAGGAGGAGGAGTCACCCCTCCCATACAGTATATACATAGTAACAAGTATAGGAGGAGGAGTCACCCCTCACATACAGTATATACGGTATATACATAGTAACCAGTATAGGAGGAGGAGTCACCCCTCACATACAGTATATACATAGTAACCAGTATAGGAGGAGGAGTCACCCCACACATACAGTATATAAAGTATATACATAATTATCAGTATAGGAGGAGGAGTCACCCCTCACATACAGTATATACATAGTAACCAGTATAGGAGGAGGAGTCACCCCACACATACAGTATATACGGTATATACATAGTAACCAGTATAGGAGGAGGAGTCACCCCTCACATACAGTATATACGGTATATACATAGTAAGCAGTATAGGAGGAGGAGTCACCCCTCACATACAGTATATACGGTATATACATAGTAAGCAGTATAGGAGGAGGAGTCACCCCTCACATACAGTATATATGGTATATACATAGTAACCAGTTTAGGAGGAGTCACCCCTCACATACAGTATATATGGTATATACATAGTAACCAATATAGGAGGAGGAGTCACTCCTCACATACAGTTTATACGGTATATACATAGTAACCAGTATAGGAGGAGTCACCCCTCACATACAGTATATACGGTATATACATAGTAACCAGTATAGGAGGAGGAGTCACCCCTCCCATACAGTATATACATAGTAACAAGTATAGGAGGAGGAGTCACTCCTCACATACAATATATATGGTATATACGTAGTAACCAGTATAGGAGGAGGAGTCACCCCTCACATACAGTATATATGGTATATACGTAGTAACCAGTATAGGAGGAGTCACCCCTCACATACAGTATATACGGTATATACGTAGTAACCAGTATAGGAGGAGGAGTCACCCCTCACATACAGTATATACGATATATACATAGTAACCAGTATAGGAGGAGGAGTCTCCCCTCACATACAGTATATACATAGTAACCAGTATAGGAGGAGTCACCCCTCACATACAGTATATACGGTATATACGTAGTAACCAGTATAGGAGGAGGAGTCACCCCTCACATACAGTATATATGGTATATACATAGTAACCAGTATAGGAGGAGTCACCCCTCACATACAGTATATATGGTATATACATAGTAACCAATATAGGAGGAGGAGTCACCCCTCCCATACAGTATATACATAGTAACAAGTATAGGAGGAGGAGTCACCCCTCACATACAGTATATACGGTATATACGTAGTAACCAGTATAGGAGGAGTCACCCCTCACATACAGTATATACGGTATATACGTAGTAACCAGTATAGGAGGAGGAGTCACCCCTCACATACAGTATATACGATATATACATAGTAACCAGTATAGGAGGAGGAGTCACCCCTCACATACAGTATATACATAGTAACCAGTATAGGAGGAGGAGTCACCCCTCACATACAGTATATACGGTATATACGTAGTAACCAGTATAGGAGGAGGAGTCACCCCTCACATACAGTATATACAATATATACGTAGTAACCAGTATAGGAGGAGGAGTCACCCCTCACATACAGTATATATGGTATATATACGTAGTAACCAGTATAGGAGGAGGAGTCACCCCTCACATACAGTATATACGGTATATACGTAGTAACCAGCATAGGAGGAGGAGTCACCCCTCACATACAGTATATACGGTATATACATAGTAACCAGTATAGGAGGAGGAGTCACCCCTCACATACAGTATATACGGTATATACGTAGTAACCAGTATAGGAGGAGGAGTCACCCCTCACATACAGTATATACGGTATATACATAGTAACCAGTATAGGAGGAGGAGTCACCCCTCACATACAGTATATACGGTATATACGTAGTAACCAGTATAGGAGGAGGAGTCACCCCTCACATACAGTATATACGGTATATACGTAGTAACCAGTATAGGAGGAGGAGTCACCCCTCACATACAGTATATACGGTATATACGTAGTGACCAGTATAGGAGGAGGAGTCACCCCTCACATACAGTATATACGGTATATACATAGTAACCAGTATAGGAGGAGGAGTCACCCCTCACATACAGTATATACGGTATATACGTAGTAACCAGTATAGGAGGAGGAGTCACCCCTCACATACAGTATATACGGTATATACGTAGTAACCAGTATAGGAGGAGGAGTCACCCCTCACATACAGTATATACGGTATATACGTAGTAACCAGTATAGGAGGAGGAGTTTGGGATCTGGTGCTGATCAGGTTAGAGAACTCTTCAATCTGGCCTGTAATGTAGAGGATACACTGCCCCATTGCTGGTGTGATAATTTGGGGGCCCATGATAACAGACAGTGACACCCTCTGTCAGGAGAGGAGAGGCAGGCACAGGAGAGGAGAGGCAGGCACAGGAGAGGAGAGGAGAGGCAGGCACAGGTCAGGAGAGGAGAGGCAGGCACAGGAGAGGAGAGGCAGGCACAGGAGAGGAGAGGCAGGCACAGGAGAGGAGAGGAGAGGCAGGCACAGGTCAGGAGAGGAGAGGCAGGCACAGGAGAGAAGAGGCAGGCACAGGAGAGGAAAGGCAGGCACAGGAGAGGAGAGGCAGGCACAGGAGAGGAGAGGCAGGCACAGGAGAGGAGAGGAGAGGCAGGCACAGGTCAGGAGAGGAGAGGCAGGCACAGGAGAGGAGAGGCAGGCACAGGAGAGGAGAGGCAGGCACAGGAGAGGAGAGGAGAGGCAGGCACAGGTCAGGAGAGGAGAGGCAGGCACAGGAGAGAAGAGGCAGGCACAGGAGAGGAAAGGCAGGCACAGGAGAGGAGAGGCAGGCACAGGAGAGGAGAGGCAGGCACAGGAGAGGAGAGGCAGGCACAGGAGAGGAGAGGAGAGGCAGGCACAGGTCAGGAGAGGAGAGGCAGGCACAGGAGAGAAGAGGCAGGCACAGGAGAGGAAAGGCAGGCACAGGAGAGGAGAGGCAGGCACAGGAGAGGAGAGGCAGGCACAGGAGAGGAAAGGCAGGCACAGGAGAGGAGAGGAGAGGCAGGCACAGGTCAGGAGAGGAGAGGCAGGCACAGGAGAGAAGAGGCAGGCACAGGAGAGGAAAGGCAGGCACAGGAGAGGAAAGGCAGGCACAGGAGAGGAGAGGAGAGGCAGGCACAGGAGAGGAGAGGAGAGGCAGGCACAGGAGAGGAGAGGAGAGGCAGGCACAGGAGAGGAGAGGCAGGCACAGGAGAGTAGAGGCAGGCACAGGACAGGACAGGAGAGGCAAGCACAGGACAGGAGAGGAGAGGCAGGCACAGGACAGGACAGGAGAGGAGAGGCAGGCACAGGACAGGAGAGGAGAGGCAGGCACAGGACAGGAGAGAACAGGAGAGGAGAGGCAGGCACAGGACAGGAGAGAACAGGAGAGGAGCGGCAGGCACAGGACAGAACAGGGGAGGAGAGGCAGGCACAGGACAGAACAGGGGAGGAGAGGCAGGCACAGGACAGAACAGGAGAGGAGAGGCAGGCACAGGACAGAACAGGAGATGAGGGGCAGGTACAGGACAGAACAGGAGAGGAGAGGCAGGCACAGGACAGAACAGGGGAGGAGAGGCAGGCACAGGACAGAACAGGGGAGGAGAGGCAGGCACAGGACAGAACAGGAGAGGAAAGGCAGGCACAGGACAGAACAGGGGAGGAGAGGCAGGCACAGGACAGAACAGGAGAGGAAAGGCAGGCACAGGACAGAACAGGAGAGGAGAGGCAGGCACAGGACAGAACAGGAGAGGAGAGGCAGGCACATGACAGAACAGGAGAGGAGAGGCAGGCACAGGACAGAACAGGAGAGGAGAGGCAGGCACAGGACAGAACAGGAGAGGAAAGGCAGGCACAGGACAGAACAGGAGAGGAGAGGCAGGCACAGGACAGAACAGGAGAGGAGAGGCAGGCACATGACAGAACAGGAGAGGAGAGGCAGGCACAGGACAGAACAGGGGAGGAGAGGCAGGCACAGGACAGAACAGGAGAGGACAGGAGAGGAGAGGCAGGCACAGGACAGAGCAGGAGAGATGAGGCAGGTACAGGACAGGAGAGAACAGGAGAGGATCGGCAGGCACAGGACAGGACAGGAGAGGAGAGGCAGGCACAGGACAGAACAGGAGAGGAGAGGCAGGCACAGGACAGGAGAGAACAGGAGAGGAGAAGCAGGCACAGGACAGGAAAGAACAGGAGAGGAAGGTTCAGGACAGAAAAGGAGAGAAGAGGCAGGCACAGGACAGAACAGGAGAGGAGAGGCAGGCACAGGAGAGGAGAGGCAGGCAAAGAAGAGGAGAGGCAGGCACAGGACAGGACAGGAGAGGCAGGCACAGGACAGAACAGGAGAGGAGAGGCAGGCACAGGAGAGGAGAGGCAGGCACAGGAGAGGAGAGGCAGGCAAAGGAGAGGAGAGGCAGGCACAGGACAGGACAGGAGAGGCAGGCACAGGACAGGAGAGGCAGGCACAGGACAGGAGAGGCAGGCACAGGACAGGAGAGGCAGGCACAGGACAGGAGATGAGAGGCAGGCACAGGACAGGAGAGGAGAGGCAGGCACAGGACAGGAGAGGAGAGGCAGGCACAGGACAGGAGAGAACAGGAGAGGAGAGGCAGGCACAGGACAGGAGAGAACTGGAGAGGAGAGGCAGGCACAGGACAGAACAGGGGAGGAGAGGCAGGCACAGGACAGAACAGGAGAGGACAGGAGAGGAGAGGCAGGCACAGGACAGAGCAGGAGAGATGAGGCAGGTACAGGACAGGAGAAAACAGGAGAGGAGCGGCAGGCACAGGACAGGACAGGAGAGGAGAGGCAGGCACAGGACAGAACAGGAGAGGAGAGGCAGGCACAGGACAGGAGAGAACAGGAGAGGAGAGGCAGGCACAGGACAGGAAAGAACGGGAGAGGAAGGTTCAGGACAGAAAAGGAGAGAAGAGGCAGGCACAGGACAGAACAGGAGAGGAGAGGCAGGCAAAGGACAGAACAGGAGAGGAGAGGCAGGCACAGGAGAGGAGAGGCAGGCACAGGAGAGGAGAGGCAGGCACAGGAGAGGAGAGGCAGGCACAGGAGAGGAGAGGCAGGCAAAGGAGAGGAGAGGCAGGCACAGGACAGGACAGGAGAGGCAGGCACAGGACAGGAGAGGCAGGCACAGGACAGGACAGGAGAGGCAGGCACAGGACAGGAGAGGCAGGCACAGGACAGGAGATGAGAGGCAGGCACAGGACAGGACAGGAGAGGCAGGCACAGGAGAGGAGAGGCAGGCACAGGAGAGGAGAGGCAGGCACAGGAGAGGAGAGGCAGGCAAAGGAGAGGAGAGGCAGGCACAGGACAGGACAGGAGAGGCAGGCACAGGACAGGAGAGGCAGGCACAGGACAGGACAGGAGAGGCAGGCACAGGACAGGAGAGGCAGGCACAGGACAGGAGATGAGAGGCAGGCACAGGACAGGACAGGAGAGGAGAGGCAGGCACAGGACAGGAGAGGAGAGGCAGGCACAGGACAGGAGAGAACAGGAGAGGAGAGGCAGGCACAGGACAGGAGAGAACTGGAGAGGAGAGGCAGGCACAGGACAGGAGAGAACAGGAGAGGAGAGGCAGGCACAGGACAGAACAGGGGAGGAGAGGCAGGCACAGGACAGAACAGGAGAGGAGAGGCAGGCACAGGACAGAACAGGAGAGGCAGGCACAGGACAGAACAGGAGAGGAGAGGCAGGCACGGGACAGAACAGGAGAGGAGAGGCAGGCACAGGACAGAACAGGGGAGGAGGGGAAGGCACAGAACAGAACAGGGGAGGAGAGGCAGGCACAGGACAGAACAGGAGAGGAGAGGTGAGGCAGGCACAGGACAGAACAGGGGAGGTGAGGCAGGCACAGGACAGAACAGGAGAGGAGAGGCAGGCACAGGACAGAACAGGAGAGGAGAGGCAGGCACAGGACAGAACAGGAGAGGAGAGGCAGGCACAGGACAGAACAGGAGAGGAGAAGCAGGCACAGGACAGAACAAGGGAGGAGGGGAAGGCACAGGACAGAACAGGGGAGGAGGGGCAGGCACAGGACAGAGCAGGAGAGATGAGGCAGGCACAGGACAGGACAGAACAGGAGAGGCAGGCACAGGACAGAACAGGGGAGAAGAGGCAGGCACAGGACAGGAGAGAACAGTAGAGGAGAGGCAGGCACAGGACAGGAGAGAACAGGAGAGGCAGGTTCAGGACAGAAAAGGAGAGAAGAGGCAGGCACAGGACAGAACAGGAGAGGAGAGGTGAGGCAGGCACAGGACAGAACAGGAGAGGAGAGGCAGGCACAGGACAGAACAGGGGAGGAGAGGCAGGCACAGGACAGAACAGGAGAGGAGAGGCAGGCACAGGACAGGAGAGAACAGGAGAGGAGAGGCAGGCACAGGACAGGAGAGGAGAGGCAGGCACTGGACAGAACAGGAGAGGAGAGGCAGGCACAGGACAGAACAGGAGAGGAGAGGCAGGCACAGGACAGGCCAGGAGAAAACAGGAGAGGAGAGGCAGGTACAGGACAGGACAGGACAGGAGAGAACTGGAGAGGAGAGGCAGGCACAGGACAGGAGAGGCAGGCACAGGACAGAACAGGAGAGGTGAGGCAGGCACAGGACAGGAGAGGAAAGGCAGGCACAGGACAGAACAGGAGAGGTGAGGCAGGCACATGACAGGAGAGGAGAGAAGAGGCAGGCACAGGACAGGACAGGAGAGAAGAGGCAGGCACAGGACAGGAGAGAACAGGAGAGGAGAGGCAGGCACAGGACAGGAGAGAACAGGAGAGGAGAGGCAGGCACAGGACAGGAGAGAACAGGAGAGGAGAGGCAGGCACAGGACAGGAGAGAACAGGAGAGGAGAGGCAGGCACAGGACAGAACAGGGGAGGAGAGGCAGGCACAGGACAGAACAGGAGAGAACAGGAGAGGAGAGGCAGGCACAGGACAGAACAGGAGAGGAGAGGCAGGAACAGGACAGAACAGGAGAGGAGAGGCAGGCACAGGACAGAACAGGAGAGGAGGGGCAGGTACAGGACAGAGCAGCAGAGGCAGGTACAGGAGAGAAAAGGGGAGGAGAGGCAGGCACAGGACAGGAGAGAACAGGGGAGGAGAGGCAGGCACAGGACAGGAGAGAACAGGGGAGGAGAAGCAGGCACAGGACAGGAGAGAACAGGGGAGGAGAGGCAGGCACAGGAGAGAACAGGGGAGGAGAGGCAGGCACAGGACAGAACAGGAAATGAGAGGCAGGCACAGGACAGGAGAGAACAGGAGAGGAGAGGCAGGCACAGGACAGAACAGGAGAGAACAGGAGAGGAGAGGCAGGCACAGGACAGAGCAGGAGAGGAGAGGCAGGCACAGGACAGAACAGGAGAGGAGAGGCAGGCACAGGACAGAACAGGGGAGGAGAGGCAGCCACAGGACAGAACAGGGGAGGAGAGGCAGGTACAGGACAGAACAGGGGAGGAGAGGCAGGCACAGGACAGAACAGGAGAGGAGAGGCAGGCACAGGACAGAGCAGGAGAGATGAGGCAGGTACAGGACAGGAGAGAACAGGAGAGGAGTGGCAGGCACAGGACAGGACAGGAGAGGAGAGGCAGGCACAGGACAGGACAGGAGAGGCAGGCACAGGACAGAACAGGAGAGAACAGGAGAGGAGAGGCAGGTACAGGACAGAACAGGGGAGGAGAGGCAGGTACAGGACATGAGAGAACAGGAGAGGAGAGGCAGGCACAGGACAGAAAAGGAGAGGTCAGGCAGGCACAGGACAGGAGAGGAGAGGCAGGCACAGGACAGGAGAGAAGAGGCAGGCACAGGACAGGAGAGGCAGGCTCAGGACAGGACAGGAGAGGAGAGGCTGGCACAGGACAGGAGAGAACAGGAGAGGAGAGGCAGGCACAGGACAGGAGAGAACAGGAGAGGATAGGCAGGCACAGGACAGAACAGGAGAGGAGAGGCAGGCACAGGACAGAACAGGAAAGGAGGGGCAGGTACATGACAGAACAGGAGAGGAGAGGCAGGCACAGGACAGAAAAGGAGAGAAGAGACAGGCACAGGACAGGAGAGGAGAGGCAGGCACAGGACAGGACAGGAGAGGAGAGGCAGGCACAGGACAGGAGAGAACAGGAGAGGAGAGGCAGGCACAGGACAGGAGAGAACAGGAGAGGAGAGGCAGGCACAGGACAGAACAGGAGAGGAGAGGCAGGCACAGGACAGAACAGGAGAGGAGGGGCAGGTACATGACAGAACAGGAGAGGAGAGGCAGGCACAGGACAGGAGAGGAGAGGCAGGCACAGGACAGAAAAAGAGAGAAGAGACAGGCACAGGCACAGGACAGGAGAGGAGAGGCAGGCACAGGACAGAACAGGAGAGGAGAGGCAGGCACAGGACAGAATAGGAGAGGAGAGGCAGGCACTGGACAGAACAGGAGAGGAGAGGCAGGCACAGGACAGAACAAGAGAGGAGAGGCAGGCACAGGACAGAGCAGGAGAGGAGAGGCAGGCACTGGACAGAACAGGAGAGGAGAGGCAGGCACAGGACAGAACAGGAGAGGAGAGGCAGGCACAGGACAGAACAGGAGAGGAAACGCAGGCACATGCAGACTTGTGATGACAATACACCATGGGGGACATTTATCATGCCTAAACTTTTCAGCAGAAAGTGGCCAGATGCAAATAAATTTATTCGCAAATGGCCGTTTCGAGAATAAAATATTTGCATCAGGTCACTTTCCGCCCGGTATGTCAGGGGGGTGGGGAGGGGGTATGGAGCAGGCGGGGAGGGGGGTGTCCACTTAATTTATCATTTTTTGGGGGGGAAAATAAGCACTCTAGCTCTGAGCCGGCGTAGGTTTCCTGCCGCGCGCACTGGATTTATGTAGAGGCAGTCCGCCCCTACATAAATATCCGCACCTTAGGAGCTGCGGGGACATTTTCAAGTCTGGCGCAGAAAACGGCGGATATAATAAATGTCCCCCCATGTCCAGTTACAGCAGGTGTGTGTGTGATTGTTATACACTGGACTTGCAGTGCCCCTTGTGAACTCCTGGAATCCCACTGCAGGCAAACAGAGAGGGGTCCCTCATAAAATACAGTAAATAGGCTTCTTTGAGAGAATTTAGTGAGCATGCTTTGTGGCCTACGCTGAGATGACTGTGCAGTGAGAAGGAGGTTAGCTATGTCCATTAACTGTAGACTTCTGTGAGAATGTAGTGGGCATGCTTTGTGACCTGTGTAGATTATAATGACTACATAAGACTGGCAGTATGGGGTCCACAGACAGACTGACAGGAAAACAGAGACATCACCTCGGACTATGGCCACTCTTGTAACTGGCTGAAGCCACGTGCCTTCTCTACACTCCCACTCCACGCTGCAGCCAGCCTCTTCACACACAGCCTGAAAGAAGGGGCATCCCGCCAACACCCCCACTGACTTGCACAGGAGTACTGCCTCTTGACATCCCTGCTCGTCACGGGATGCAGCCCAACCAGCAAAATCCAGCCATGGAGCGTCCTCTGCAAGCCATTCCCGAGCCAGCTGCTGAAGGCGGCATCGGGGCAGGAGAAGCCTGAGGTCACACGATGTCATCTAAGGGGACAAGGGAGAAGGATCAGGAGGTGGTCAGCAAGTGATCTAATCATTAATACACTGTGCCACCCCCCCAAGTAGCTATAACACTCTGAATCCCTGGCATCTTCATCTCAAAAACATCTCCAGAATCCGCCCATTTCTCACTACTGACACCGCTCAGACTCAGATTGTCGCCCTGATCCTTCCCGTCCTGACTACTGTAACTCCTACTAATCGCTCTTCCTCTCTCTAAGCTCTCCCCTCTCCAGTCTATCCTGAACGCAGCAGCCAGGCTCATCTTCCTCTCCAGCCGCTATACTAACGTCTCCCCTCTGTGCCAGTCACTGCACTGGTTACCCATTAAATCCAGAATCCACTTCAAACCTCATCACCCATAAAGCTCTCCACAACTCTGCCCTCCACAACTCTGCCCCCCATACATCTCCTCCCTCATCTCCACAACTCTGCCCTCCATACATCTCCTCCCTCATCTCCACAACTCTGCCCTCCATACATCTCCTCCCTCATCTCCACAACTCTGCCCCCCATACATCTCCTCCCTCATCTCCACAACTCTGCCCCCCATACATCTCCTCCCTCATCTCCACAACTCTGCCCCCTATACATCTCCTCCCTCATCTCCACAACTCTGCCCTCCATACATCTCCTCCCTCATCTCCACAACTCTGCCCTCCATACATCTCCTCCCTCATCTCCACAACTCTGCCCTCCATACATCTCCTCCCTCATCTCCACAACTCTGCCCTCCAAACATCTCCTCCCTCATCTCCACAACTCTGCCCTCCATACATCTCCTCCCTCATCTCCACAACTCTGCCCCCCATACATCTCCTCCCTCATCTCCACAACTCTGCCCTCCATACATCTCCTCCCTCATCTCCACAACTCTGCCCTCCATACATCTCCTCCCTCATCTCCACAACTCTGCCCTCCCCCATACATCTCCTCCCTCATCTCCACAACTCTGCCCTCCTCCATACATCTGCTAACTCATCTCCACAACTCTGCCCTCCATACATCTCCTCCCTCATCTCCACAACTCTGCCCTCCATACATCTCCTCCCTCATCTCCACAACTCTGCCCTCCCCCATACATCTCCTCCCTCATCTCCACAACTCTGCCCCTCCATACATCTCCTCCCTCATCTCCACAACTCTGCCCTCCATACATCTCCTCCCTCATCTCCACAACTCTGCCCTCCTCCATACATCTCCTCCCTCATCTCCACAACTCTGCCCTCCATACATCTCCTCCCTCATCTCCACAACTCTGCCCTCCATACATCTCCTCCCTCATCTCCACAACTCTGCCCTCCATACATCTCCTCATCTCCACAACTCTGCCCTACATACATCTCCTTATCTCCACAACTCTGCCCTCCATACATCTCCTCCCTCATCTCCACAACTCTGCCCTCCATACATCTCCTCATCTCCACAACTCTGCCCTACATACATCTCCTCATCTCCACAACTCTGCCCTCCATACATCTCCTCATCTCCACAACTCTGCCCTCCATACATCTCCTCCCTCATCTCCACAACTCTGCCCTCCCCATACATCTCCTCCCTCATCTCTACAACTCTGCCCTCCCCTATACATCTCCTCCCTCATCTCCACAACTCTGCCCCCCATACATCTCCTCCCTCATCTCCACAACTCTGCCCTCCATACATCTCCTCATCTCCACAACTCTGCCCTCCATACATCTCCTCCCTCATCTCCACAACTCTGCCCCTCAATACATCTCCTCCCTCATCTCCACAACTCTGCCCTCCATACATCTCCTCCCTCATCTCCACAACTCTGCCCTCCATACATCTCCTCATCTCCACAACTCTGCCCTCCATACATCTCCTCCCTCATCTCCACAACTCTGCCCTCCATACATCTCCTCATCTCCACAACTCTGCCCTCCATACATCTCCTCATCTCCACAACTCTGCCCTCCATACATCTCCTCATCTCCACAACTCTGCCCTCCATACATCTCCTCCCTCATCTCCACAACTCTGCCCTCCATACATCTCCTCCCTCATCTCCACAACTCTGCCCTCCATACATCTCCTCCCTTATCTCCACAACTCTGCCCTCCATACATCTCCTCCCTCATCTCCACAACTCTGCCCTCCATACATCTCCTCCCTCATCTCCACAACTCTGCCCTCCATACATCTCCTCATCTCCACAACTCTGCCCTACATACATCTCCTTATCTCCACAACTCTGCCCACCATACATCTCCTCATCTCCACAACTCTGCCCTCCATACATCTCCTCCCTCATCTCCACAACTCTGCCCTCCATACATCTCCTCCCTCATCTCCACAACTCTGCCCTCCATACATCTCCTCCCTCATCTCCACAACTCTGCCCTCCATACATCTCCTCCCTCATCTCCACAACTCTGCCCTCCATACATCTCCTCATCTCCACAACTCCACCCTCCATACATCTCCTCCCTCATCTCCACAACTCTGCCCTCCATACATCTCCTCCCTCATCTCCACAACTCTGCCCTCCATACATCTCCTCCCTCATCTCCACAACTCTGCCCTCCATACATCTCCTCCCTCATCTCCACAACTCTGCCCCCCATACATCTCCTCCCTCATCTCCACATCTCTGCCCTCCATACATCTCCTCCCTCATCTCCACAACTCTGCCCTCCATACATCTCCTTCCTCATCTCCACAACTCTGCCCTCCATACATCTCCTCCCTCATCTCCACAACTCTGCCCTCCATACATCTCCTCCCTCATCTCCACAACTCTGCCCCCATACATCTCCTCCCTCATCTCCACATCTCTGCCCTCCATACATCTCCTCCCTCATCTCCACATCTCTGCCCTCCATACATCTCCTCCCTCATCTCCACAACTCTGCCCCCCATACATCTCCTCCCTCATCTCAACAACTCTGCCCTCCATACATCTCCTCCCTCATCTTCACAACTCTGCCCCTCCATACATCTCCTCCCTCATCTCCACAACTCTGCCCTCCATACATCTCCTCCCTCATCTCCACAACTCTGCCCCTCCATACATCTCCTCCCTCATCTCCACAACTCTGCCCTCCATACATCTCCTCCCTCATCTCCACAACTCTGCCCTCCATACATCTCCTCCCTCATCTCCACAGCTCTGCCCCCCATACATCTCCTCCCTCATCTCCACAACTCTGCCCCTATATACATCTCCTCCCTCATCTCCACAACTCTGCCCTCCATACATCTCCTCCCTCATCTCCACAACTCTGCCCTCCATACATCTCCTCCCTCATCTCCACAACTCTGCTCTCCATACATCTTCTCATCTCCACAACTCTGCCCCTCCATACATCTCCTCCCTCATCTCCACAACTCTGCCCTCCATACATCTCCTCCCTCATCTCCACAACTCTGCCCTCCATACATCTCCTCCCTCATCTCCACAACTCTGCCCTCCATACATCTCCTCCCTCATCTCCACAACTCTGCCCTCCTCCATACATCTCCTCCCTCATATCCACAACTCTGCCCTCCATACATCTTCTCCCTCATCTCCACAACTCTGCCCTCCATACATCTCCCCCCTCATCTCCACAACTCTGCCCTCCATACATCTCCTCCCTCATCTCCACAACTCTGCCCCTCCATACATCTCCTCCCTCATCTCCACAACTCTGCCCTCCATACATCTCCTCCCTCATCTCCACAACTCTGCCCTCCATACATCTCCTCCCTCATCTTCACAACTCTGCCCCTCCATACATCTCCTCCCTCATCTCCACAACTGTGCCCTCCATACATCTCCTCATCTCCACAACTCTGCCCTCCATACATCTCCTCCCTCATCTCCACAACTCTGCCCTCCATACATCTCCTCATCTCCACAACTCTGCCCCTCCATACATCTCCTCCCTCATCTCCACAACTCTGCCCTCCATACATCTCCTCCCTCATCTCCACAACTCTGCCCCCAATACATCTCCTCCCTCATCTCCACAACTCTGCCCTCCATACATCTCCTCCCTCATCTCCACAACTCTGCCCCCCATACATCTCCTCCCTCATCTCCACAACTCTGCCCTCCATACATCTCCTCCCTCATCTCCACTACTCTGCCCCCCCCATACATCTCCTCCCTTATCTCCACAACTCTGCCCTCCATACATCTCCTCATCTCCACAACTCTGCCCCCCATACATCTCCTCCCTCATCTCCACAACTCTGCCCCCCCATACATCTCCTCCCTCATCTCCACAACTCGGCCCCCCATACATCTCCTCCCTCATCTCCACAACTCTGCCCTCCATACATCTCCTCCCTCATCTCCACAACTCTGCCCTCCATACATCTCCTCCCTCATCTCCACAACTCTGCCCTCCATACATCTCCTCATCTCCACAACTCTGCCCCTCCATACATCTCCTCCCTCATCTCCACAACTCTGCCCTCCATACATCTCCTCCCTCATCTCCACAACTCTGCCCTACATACATCTCCTCCCTCATCTCCACAACTCTGCCCTCCCCATACATCTCCTCCCTCATCTCCACAACTCTGCCCTCCATACATCTCCTCCCTCATCTCCACAACTCTGCCCTCCCCATACATCTCCTCCCTCATCTCCACAACTCTGCCCTCCATACATCTCCTCCCTCATCTCCACAACTCTGCCCTCCCCATACATCTCCTCCCTCATCTCCACAACTCTGCCCCTTATACATCTCCTCATCTCCACAACTCTGCCCTCCATACATCTCCTCCCTCATCTCCACAATTCTGCCCTCCATACATCTCCTCATCTCCACAACTCTGCCCTCCATACATCTCCTCATCTCCACAACTCTGCCCTCCATACATCTCCTCCCTCATCTCCACAACTCTGCCCTCCATACATCTCCTCCCTCATCTCCACAACTCTGCCCTCCTCCATACATCTCCTCCTCCCTCATCTCCACAACTCTGCCCTCCATACATCTCCTCCCTCATCTCCACAACTCTGCCCTCCATACATCTCCTCCCTCATCTCCAGAACTCTGCCCTCCATACATCTCCTCCCTCATCTCCACAACTCTGCCCTCCATACATCTCCTCCCTCATCTCCACAACTCTGCCCTCCCCATACATCTCCTCCCTCATCTCCACAACTCTGCCCTCCATACATCTCCTCATCTCCACAACTCTGCCCCTCCATACATCTCCTCCCTCATCTCCACAACTCTGCCCTCCATACATCTCCTCCCTCATCTCCACAACTCTGCCCCCAATACATCTCCTCCCTCATCTCCACAACTCTGCCCTCCATACATCTCCTCCCTCATCTCCACAACTCTGCCCCGCATACATCTCCTCCCTCATCTCCACAACTCTGCCCTCCATACATCTCCTCCCTCATCTCCACAACTCTGCCCTCCATACATCTCCTCCCTCATCTCCACAACTCTGCCCTCCATACATCTCCTCCCTCATCTCCACAACTCTGCCCTCCCCATACATCTCCTCCCTCATCTCCACAACTCTGCCCCTCCATACATCTCCTCCCTCATCTCCACAACTCTGCCCTCCTCCATACATCTCCTCCCTCATCTCCACAACTCTGCCCCTATATACATCTCCTCCCTCATCTCCACAACTCTGCCCCTATATACATCTCCTCCCTCATCTCCACAACTCTGCCCTCCATACATCTCCTCCCTCATCTCCACAACTCTGCCCCCTATACATCTCCTCATCTCCACAACTCTGCCCTCCATACATCTCCTCCCTCATCTCCACAACTCTGCCCTCCATACATCTCCTCCCTCATCTCCACAACTCTGCCCTCCCCATACATCTCCTCCCTCATCTCCACAACTCTACCCTCCATACATCTCCTCCCTCATCTCCACAACTCTGCCCTCCATACATCTCCTCATCTCCACAACTCTGCCCTCCATACATCTCCTCCCTCATCTCCACAACTCTGCCCCTCAATACATCTCCTCCCTCATCTCCACAACTCTGCCCTCCATACATCTCCTCCCTCATCTCCACAACTCTGCCCTCCATACATCTCCTCATCTCCACAACTCTGCCCTCCATACATCTCCTCCCTCATCTCCACAACTCTGCCCTCCATACATCTCCTCATCTCCACAACTCTGCCCCTCCATACATCTCCTCATCTCCACAACTCTGCCCTCCATACATCTCCTCCCTCATCTCCACAATTCTGCCCCGCATACATCTCCTCCCTCATCTCCACAACTCTGCCCTCCATACATCTCCTCCCTCATCTCCACAACTCTGCCCTCCATACATCTCCTCCCTCATCTCCACAACTCTGCCCTCCATACATCTCCTCCCTCATCTCCACAACTCTGCCCTCCCCATACATCTCCTCCCTAATCTCCACAACTCTGCCCCCTATACATCTCCTCATCTCCACAACTCTGCCCTCCATACATCTCCTCCCTCATCTCCACAACTCTGCCCCTCAATACATCTCCTCCCTCATCTCCACAACTCTGCCCTCCATACATCTCCTCATCTCCACAACTCTGCCCTCCATACATCTCCTCCCTCATCTCCACAACTCTGCCCCTCCATACATCTCCTCATCTCCACAACTCTGCCCTCCATACATCTCCTCCCTCATCTCCACAACTCTGCCCTCCATACATCTCCTCCCTCATCTCCACAACTTTGCCCCTCCATACATCTCCTCCCTCATCTCCACAACTCTGCCCTCCCCATACATCTCCTCCCTCATCTCTACAACTCTGCCCTCCCCTATACATCTCCTCCCTCATCTCCACAACTATGCCCCCCATACATCTCCTCCCTCATCTCCACAACTCTGCCCTCCATACATCTCCTCCCTCATCTCCACAACTCTTCCCTCCATACATCTCCTCCCTCATCTCCACAACTCTGCCCTCCATACATCTCCTCCCTCATCTCCACAACTCTGCCCTCCATACATCTCCTCCCTCATCTCCACAACTCTGCCCTCCATACATCTCCTCCCTCATCTCCACAACTCTGCCCTCCATACATCTCCTCCCTCATCTCCACAACTCTGCCCTCCATACATCTCCTCCCTCATCTCCACAAATCTGCCCCTCCATACATCTCCTCCGTCATCTCCACAACTCTGCCCTCCATACATCTCCTCCCTCATCTTCACAACTCTGCCCTCCATACATCTCCTCCCTCATCTCCACAACTCTGCCCTCCCCATACATCTCCTCCCTCATCTCCACAACTCTGCCCTCCATACATCTCCTCCCTCATCTCCACAACTCTGCCCTCCCCATACATCTCCTCCCTCATCTCCACAACTCTGCCCCCCCATACATCTCCTCCCTCATCTCCACAACTCTGCCCCCCCATACATCTCCTCCCTCATCTCCACAACTCTGCCCTCCATACATCTCCTCCCTCATCTCCACAACTCTGCCCCCTATACATCTCCTCATCTCCACAACTCTGCCCTCCATACATCTCCTCCCTCATCTCCACAACTCTGCCCCTCAATACATCTCCTCCCTCATCTCCACAACTCTGCCCTCCATACATCTCCTCATCTCCACAACTCTGCCCTCCATACATCTCCTCCCTCATCTCCACAACTCTGCCCTCCCCATACATCTCCTCCCTCATCTCCACAACTCTGCCCTCCCCATACATCCGCCCCTCTCTTATCTCCACAACTCTGCCCTCCATACATCTCCTCCCTCATCTCCACATCTCTGCCCTCCATACATCTCCTCCCTCATCTCCACATCTCTGCCCTCCATACATCTCCTCCCTCATCTCCACAACTCTGCCCCTATATACATCTCCTCCCTCATCTCCACAACTCTGCCCTCCATACACCTCCTCCCTCATCTCCACAACTCTACCCTCCCCTTACACCTCCTCCCTCATCTCCACAACTCTGCCCTCCATACATCTCCTCCCTCATCTCCACAACTCTGCCCTCCATACATCTTCTCCCTCATCTCCACACCTCTGCCCTCCATACATCTTCTCCCTCATCTCCACAACTCTGCCCTCCATACATCTCCTCATCTCCACAACTCTGCCCTCCATACATCTCCTCATCTCCACAACTCTGCCCTCCAAACATCTCCTCATCTCCACAACTCTGCCCTCCATACATCTCCTCCCTCATCTCCACCTACCATCCTTCCCATGCTCTGTGCTCTGCTAATGATCTAACCTTAAAGGAGACCTGTCACCCCCCGTGCCAGGGTGACAGGCTCCCGACCCTCCCGTTAGAGCCCTCTATACTCACCTGATCCCGAGTCACCTCACCTGGTTCGGTTGGGTCACGGAGATATAAGCGCTGAAGCCTGGCGCGCGCGCTCACAGGAGAGTCCGACGTTCATAGAGAATGGATGGGGAGTCTGATGCTCCATCATTCTCTATGGGCATCGGACTCTCCTGTGAGCGCGTGCGGCGGGCTTCGGGCGCTCATATCTCCGTGACCCGACCGGATCAGGAAGCGGGACGGGGGGTCGGGAGCCTGTCACCCCGGCACCAGCTCTCTGGAACGCCCTACCCAAAGACCTCAGACTCATACCCAATACTCACAGTTTCAAGCGTGGCCTGAAGACTCATCTCCTCAGGCTCGCTTATAACGTTCCCTAAACTTGTTTCCCCTTTCTGTTTCCCTGGCTCTCTCTCTGACGGTTCCTGCACTCTATGGGCCACATGTATCATCCGGCGAACGGATGATTTTCGGCGGAAAGTGACGATTTGCGTATTTTTTTATACGCAAATGGCCGATCTGCGAATAAAATATTTGCAAATTGGCACTTTCCGCCGAGTACGCCAGGGGGGCGGAAAGGGGGCATGTAGTGGGCGGAACGGAGGGCGTGGACTCAGAGTCCGCGCAATTTACCATCTGTTCCGCCCAAATGTACGCCGAAAACCTACTCCAGTCCTCAGCTGGCGTAGGTTTTCGGCGGTGCGCACGGGATTTATGTAGAGGCAGTCCGCCTCTACATAAATCCCGTAGCGCCGGCGCTGCGGGGGCATTTATAAGTCCGGCGTAAAAAACGCCGGACTTAATAAATGCCCCCCTATATGTTTACTTGCAATCAGACATTGGCGTTGTTACTGGCTCATCCTGTATTTCTAACTATGTGCAATGGCCGGAATATGGGCAAATGAAGCCCTTCTGCCTGCCGTCACCCAAGTTGTTAGTCTGTAAGCTCCAACAAGCAGGTCTCCTTTATACTTTGTATTTTCATGTAATTTTTAATCATTCTAATTATTTAACTGTGTATTATGTACCTCTGTACTGTATGCATAGAAACAGCGGTGCGGAACTTGTTGGCGCTATACAAATAAATTATTATTATTATTATTATTATTATTATTATCACTACAACACCTTGACCCCCCACCCCAATCACTATTACACCCTGCCCCCCAAATCACCATTACACCCTGCTCCCCAATCACTATTACACCCTGCCCCCAATCACTATTACACCCTGCCCCCAATCACTATTACACCCTGCCCCCAATCACTATTACACCCTGCCCCCAATCACTATTACACCCTGCCCCCAATCACTATTACACCCTGCCCCCCAATTACTTTTACACCCTGCCACCCATTCACTATTACACCCTGCCCCCAATCACTATTACACCCTGCCCCCAATCACTATTACACCCTGCCCCCAATCACTATTACACCCTGCCCCCAATCACTATTACACCCTGCCCCCAATCACTATTACACCCTGCCCCCAATCACTATTACACCCTGCCCCCCCAATTACTTTTACACCCTGCCACCCATTCACTATTACACCCTGCCCCCAATCACTATTACACCCTGCCCCCAATCACTATTACACCCTGCCCCCAATCACTATTACACCCTGTCCCCCAATCACTTTTACACCCTGTCCCCCAATCACTTTTACACCCTGCCCCCAATTACTATTACACCCTGCCCCCCAATCACTATTACACCCTGCTCCCCAATCACTATTACACCCTGCCCCCAATCACTATTACACCCTGCCCCCCAATCACTATTACACCCTGCCCCCCAATCACTATTACACCCTGCCCCCAATCACTATTACACCCTGCCCCCAATCACTATTACACCCTGCCCCCCAATCACTATTACACCCTGCCCCCCAATCACTATTACACCCTGCCCCCCAATCACTATTACACCCTGCCCCCAATCACTATTACACCCTGCCCCCAATCACTATTACACCCTGCCCCCAATCACTATTACACCCTGTCCCCAATCACTATTACACCCTGCCCCCAATCACTATTACACCCTGCCCCCAATCACTATTACACCCTGTCCCCAATCACTATTACACCCTGCCCCCCAATCACTATTACACCCTGTCCCCAATCACTATTACACCCTGCCCCCAATCACTATTACACCCTGCCCCCAATCACTATTACACCCTGCCCCCAATCACTATTACACCCTGCCCCCAATCACTATTAAACCCTGCCCCCAATCACTATTACACCCTGCTACCAATCACTATTACACCCTGCCCCCAATCACTATTACACCCTGCCCCCAATCACTATTAAACCCTGCCCCCAATCACTATTACACCCTGCCCCCAATCACTATTACACCCTGCCCCCAATCACTATTACACCCTGCCCCCAATCACTATTACACCCTGCCCCCAATCACTATTACACCCCGCCCTCCTGAACACTATTACACCCTGCCCCCCAATCACTATTACACCCTGCCCCCCAATGACTATTACACCCTGCCCCCAATCACTATAACACCTGCCCCCCAATCACTATTACACCCTGCCCTCCTGACCACTATTACACCCTGCCCCCCAATCACTGTTACACCCTGCCCCCCAATGACTATTACACCCTGCCCCCAATCACTATAACACCTGCCCCCCAATCACTATAACACCCTGCCCCCCAAATCACTATTACACCCTGTTCCCCAATCACTATTACACCCTGCCCCCAATCACTATTACACCCTGCCCCCCAATCACTATTACACCCTGCCCCCCAAATCACTATTACACCCTGCCCTCCTGATAACTATTACACCCTGCTCCCCATTCACTATTACACCCTGCCCCCCAATGACTATTACACCCTGCCCCCAATCACTATAACACCCTGCCCCCCAAATCACTATTACACCCTGTTCCCCAATCACTATTACACCCTGCCCCCAATCACTATTACACCCTGCCCCCCAATCACTATTACACCCTGCCCCCCAAATCACTATTACACCCTGCCCCCAATCACTATTACACCCTGCCCCCAATCACTATTACACCCTGCCCCCAATCACTATTACACCCTGCCCCCAATCACTATTACACCCTGCCCTCCTGATCACTATTACACCCCGCCCCCAATCACTACTACACCCTGCCCCCCAATCACTATTACACCCTGCCCTCCTGACCACTATTACACCCTGCCCCCAATCACTATTACACCCTGCCCCCAATCACTATTACACCCTGCCCCCAATCACTATTACACCCTGCCCCCAATTACTATTACACCCTGCCCCCAATCACTATTACACCCTGTCCCCAATCACTATTACACCCTGTCCCCAATCACTATTACACCCTGCCCCCCAATCACTATTACACCCTGCCCCCAATCACTAGTACACCCTGCCCCCCAATCACTATAACACCCTGCCCCCAATCACTATTACACCCTGCCCCCCAAATCACTATTACACCCTGCCCCCAATCACTATTACACCCTGCCCCCAATCACTATTACACCCTGCCCCCAATCACTATTACACCCTGCCTCCCAATCACTATTACACCCTGCCCCCAATCACTATTACACCCTGCCCCCAATCACTATTACACCCTGCCTCCCAATCACTATTACACCCTGCCCCCAATCACTATTACACCCTGCCCTCCTGATCACTATTACACCCTGCCCCCAATCACTATTACACCCTGCCCCCAATCACTATTACACCCTGCCCCCAATCACTATTACACCCTGCCCCCAATCACTATTACACCCTGCCTCCCAATCACTATTACACCCTGCCCCCCAAATCACTATTACACCCTGCCCTCCTGATAACTATTACACCCTGCCCCCAATCAGTTACACTCTGCCCCCAATCACTATTACACCCTGCCCCCCAATCACTATTACACCCCGCCCTCCTGACCACTATTACACCCTGCCCCCAATCTCTACTACACCCTGCCCCCCAATCACGATTACACCCTGCCCCCCAATCTCTACTACACCCTGCCCCCCAATCACGATTACACCCTGCCCCCCAATCACTATTACACCCTGCCCCCCAATCACTATTACACCCTGCTCCCCAATCACTATTACACCCCGCCCTCCTGACCACTATTACACCCTGCCCCCCAATCTCTACTACACCCTGCCCCCCAATCACGATTACACCCTGCCCCCCCAATCACTATTACACCTTGCCCCCCCTATTATCCTCTGCCCTCCTTATTATTATTACCCTCTGCCCCTAATCACCCCCTGCACCCAGTTATTATTCTTTGTCCCCCTAATTTTTATCCCCTACCCCCTTATTAACCCCTGCACCTCCGTTAATACCCCCTGTTGTCCCCCTTATTATTACCCCTACCACCCCCCCTTATTACCCCCTGCCCCGTCTTATTATTATCCTCTTCCCCCCTTATTATTCCCCCTTACCCTCATTAATACCCCTTGCCTCCCCTATTATTATCCCCTGTCCCCTCCTTATTATTACCCCCTGCCCTCCTCATTATTACCCCCTGTCCCCCTTATTATTATCCCCTGCGACCCCCCCCCCCCTCCTATTCCATGCTGCACACCCGTCCTCACCTCCTCCTGCTCTCTCGGCTGCTGCTAATAGAAATAAGGGAATTCCTGCAGAAACTTCAGGTAAACAGCAGGTTACACATTGACATCTCCCAGGGGTCAAAGTGCAGAGGTCAATGATGACGGCTGGGAAACATACACACATATATATATATATATACCGATAATCACACACACACATATATATATATATATATATATATATATATATATACACCTATACGTATATATATATATACGTATAAGTATAGGTATATATATATATATATATATATATATATATATATATATATTATACACCTATACACATACATATATACACACACCTATAATCACATATATATATATATATATATATATATACACCTATAATCATACACACACATATATATATATACCTATAATCACACATATATATATAAATATACAGCATATATACACACCTATAATCATACATATATATATATATATATATACACCTATACGTATATATATATATACGTATAAGTATAGGTATATATATATATATATATATATATATATATATATATTATACACCTATACTCATATATATATATATATATATATATATATATATATATATATATATATATATGCACTAGAAAATGTACCCGTCGCTGCCCGGGTATAAAGTGTCAGTGTGTTAATTAGATTTGTTCTAAGGTGCCCAGGAGGCCAAGCTAAAGGTATTGTTTCATCTGAGTTAATCAGTGGAATTAGTGCATACCTGTAGTGCATAGTTGGAGGGGTTCTGTATACCCACAATGTATAGTTTTTAGGGGTCTCGCATATCTGTAGTGCATAGTTGGGGGGGCTGTATACCTATAGTGTATAGTTGGGGGGGTCCTGTATACCTGCAGTGTACAGTTGGTGAAGGTCCTGTATACCTGTACTGTATAGTTCGGGGGTCCTGTATATCTGTAGTATATAGTTGGTGCTGTATACCTGTAATGTATAGTTGGTGGAAGTCTTGTATACCTGTGGTTTATAGTTTAAGGGTCCTGGATCCCTGTAGTGTATAATTGGTGGAGGTCTTGTATACCTGTAGTATATAGTTCGGGGGTCCTGTATACCTGCAGTGCATAGTTTGAGGGTCCTATATACCTGTAGTATATAGTTGGTGGAGTTCCTGTATACCTGTAGTATATAGCTTTGGGGTCCTGTATACCTGTAGTGTATAGTTTGGGGTCCTGTATACCTGTAGTATATAGTTGGTGGAGTTCCTGTATACCTGTAGTATATAGCTTTGGGGTCCTGTATACCTGTAGTAAAGAGTTGGTGAAGGTGCTGTATACCTGTAGTAGAGTTGGTGTAGGTCCTGTATACCTGTAGTGTATAGTTTTGAGGTCCTGTATACCTGTAGTGTATAGTTTGGGGTCCTATATACCTGTAGTATATAGTTGGTGGAGTTCCTGTATACCTGTAGTGTATAGTTTTGGGGTCCTGTATACCTGTAGTGTATAGTTTGGGGTCCTGTATACCTGTAGTATATAGTTTTGGGGTCCTGTATACCTGTAGTGTAAAGTTTGGGGTCCTGTATACCTGTAGTATATAGTTTTGTGGAGGTCCCGTGCACTTGTAGTGTATAGTTTCTGGGTCCTGTATACCTGTAGTGTCCTGTATACCTGCAGGGTTGTATTTACCCGTATGGCAGTGTTATTCAGTCACAGTGTGTCGGTATTGGTCATGTCTGGTATGGGGGTGTTATCCAGTCACAGTATGGCGGTATTGGTCAGGTCTGGTGTGGCGGTGTTACCCAGTCACAGTATGGCAGTATTGGTCAGGTCTGATATGATGGTGTTATCCAGTCACAGTATGGTGGTATTGGTCAGGACTGGTGTGGCGGTGTTACCCAGTCACAGTTTGCCGGTATTGGTCAGGTCTGGTATGGCAGTGTTATCCAGTCACAGTATGGCGGTATTGGTCAGGTCTGGTATGACAGTGTTATCCAGCACAGTATGGCGGTATTGGTTAGGTCTGGTGTAGCAGTGTTACCCAGTCACAGTTTGGTATACCTGTTGTGCCCTGTATATACATGTACTGTATGGATGGAGTAGGGGGTCCTGTATATACATGTACTGTATGGATGGAGTAGAGGCCCTGTATATACATGTAATGTGTAGTTGGAGTAGGGGGTCCTGTATATACATGTACTGTATGGATGGAGTAGGGGGTCCTGTATACATGTACTGTATAGATGGAGTAGGGGGCCCTGTATACATGTACTGTATAGATGGAGTAGGGGGTCCTGGATACATGTACTGTATAGATGGAGTAGGGAGTCCTGTATACATGTACTGTATAGATGGAGTAGGGGGTCCTGTATACATGTACTGTATAGATGGAGTAGGGGGTCCTGTATATACATGTACTGTATAGATGGAGTAGGGGGTCCTGTATATACATGTACTGTATAGATGGAGTAGGGGGTCCTGTATACATGTACTGTATAGATGGAGTAGGGGGCCCTGTATATACATGTACTGTATAGATGGAGTAGGGGGTCCTGTATACATGTACTGTATAGATGGAGTAGGGGGTCCTGTATATACATGTACTGTATAGATGGAGTAGGGGGCCCTGTATATATATGTACTGTATAGATGGAGTGGGGGGTCCTGTATACATGTACTGTATAGATGGAGTAGGGGGTCCTGTGTATACATGTACTGTATAGATGGAGTAGGGGGCCCTGTATACATGTACTGTATAGATGGAGTAGGGGGTCCTGTATACATGTACTTTATAGATGGAGTAGGGGGTCCTGTATACATGTACTGTATAGATGGAGTAGGGGGTCCTGTATATACATGTACTGTATAGATGGAGTAGGGGGTCCTGTATACATGTACTGTATAGATGGAGTAGGGGGCCCTGTATATACATGTACTGTATAGATGGAGTAGGGGGTCCTGTATACATGTACTGTATAGATGGAGTAGGGGGTCCTGTATATACATGTACTGTATAGATGGAGTAGGGGGCCCTGTATATATATGTACTGTATAGATGGAGTGGGGGGTCCTGTATACATGTACTGTATAGATGGAGTAGGGGGTCCTGTATATACATGTACTGTATAGATGGAGTAGGGGGGCCCTGTATACATGTACTGTATAGATGGAGTAGGGGGTCCTGTATACATGTACTGTATAGATGGAGTAGGGGGTCCTGTGTATACATGTACTGTATAGATGGAGTAGGGGGCCCTGTATACATGTACTGTATAGATGGAGTAGGGGGTCCTGTATACATGTACTGTATAGATGGAGTAGGGGGTCCTGTATACATGTACTGTATAGATGGAGTAGGGGGTCCTGTATACATGTACTGTATAGATGGAGTAGGGGGTCCTGTATATACATGAACTGTATAGATGGAGTAGGGGGTTCTGTATATACATGTACTGTATAGATGGAGTAGGGGGCCCTGTATATACATGTACTGTATAGATGGAGTAGGGGCTCCTGTATATACATGTACTGTATAGATGGAGTAGGGGGTCCTGTATATACATGTACTGTATAGATGGAGTAGGGGGGTCCTGTATACATGTACTGTATAGATGGAGTAGGGGGTCCTGTATACATGTACTGTATAGATGGAGTAGGGGGTCCTGTATACATGTACTGTATAGATGGAGTAGGGGGCCCTGTATACATGTACTGTATAGATGGAGTAGGGGGTCCTGTATACATGTACTGTATAGATGGAGTAGGGGGTCCTGTATACATGTACTGTATAGATGGAGTAGG
Source organism: Dendropsophus ebraccatus (assembly GCF_027789765.1). Classification (NCBI taxonomy): domain Eukaryota; kingdom Metazoa; phylum Chordata; class Amphibia; order Anura; family Hylidae; genus Dendropsophus; species Dendropsophus ebraccatus. The sequence goes on from NC_091462.1 coordinate 120,523,349, forward strand.
GGGTCCTGTATACATGTACTGTATAGTTGGAGTAGGGGGTCCTGTATACATGTACTGTATGGATGGAGTAGGGGGCCCTGTATATACATGTACTGTATAGATGGAGTAGGGGGTCCTGTATATACATGTAATGTATAGATGGAGTAAGGGGCCCTGTATACATGTACTGTATAGATGGAGTAGGGGGTCCTGTATATACATGTACTGTATAGTTGGAGTAGGGGGTCCTGTATATACATGTACTGTATAGATGGAGTAGGGGGCCCTGTGTTTACATGTACTGTATAGATGGAGTAGGGGGTCCTGTATATACATGTACTGTATAGATGGAGTAGGGGGTCCTGTATATACATGTACTGTATAGATGGAGTAGGGGGCCCTGTATATACATGTACTGTATAGTTGGAGTAGGGGGTCCTGTATATACATGTACTGTATAGATGGAGTAGGGGGTCCTGTATATACATGTACTGTATAGTTGGAGTAGGGGGTCCTGTATATACATGTACTGTATAGTTGGAGTAGGGGGTCCTGTATACATGTACTGTATAGATGGAGTAGGGGGTCCTGTATATACATGTACTGTATAGATGGAGTAGGGGGCCCTGTATATACATGTACTGTATAGATGGAGTAGGGGGTCCTGTATATACATGTCCTGTATAGATGGAGTAGGGGGTCCTGTATAAATGTCCTGTATAGATGGAGTAGGGGGTCCTGTATATACATGTACTGTATAGATGGAGTAGGGGGTCCTGTATACATGTACTGTATAGATGGAGTAGGGGGCCCTGTATATACATACTGTATAGATGGAATAGGGGGTCCTGTATATACATGTCCTGTATAGATGGAGTAGGGGGTCCTGTATAAATGGAGTAGGGGGTCCTGTATATACATGTACTGTATAGATGGAGTAGGGGGTCCTGTATACATGTACTGTATAGATGGAGTAGGGGGTCCTGTATACATGTACTGTATAGATGGAGTAGGGGGTCCTGTATATACATGTCCTGTATAGATGGAGTAGGGGGTCCTGTATAAATGTCCTGTATAGATGGAGTAGGGGGTCCTGTATACATGTACTGTATAGATGGAGTAGGGGGTCCTGTATACATGTACTGTATAGATGGAGTAGGGGGCCCTGTATATACATACTGTATAGATGGAATAGGGGGTCCTGTATACATGTACTCTAGCCCGACAGATGACTCCATGAGGGTAACCTCGAAGAGTCAGATCTTTAGCATTCTTCAGAAAGTCTGTGTTTAGGGAGCAATTTCTCTTGATTTGTAGATACTGTCCCACCGGGATCCCATCACGTAGGTGGCGTGGATGGAAACTTTGGTACTGGAGTAGACTGTTCGTGGCCGTTTCCTTTCGCTAGAGTGAGGTAACGATTTTGTTGTTTTCCACCCTCAGGTCCAGGTCCAGGAAATATACCTTGTCCTGTGAAAAAGTAGAGGTGAGGAGTACGTTGCATGTATTGGTGTTGAGCCTAGCAATGAAGGCATCACATTCCTCATTAGTGCCCGTCCACAGGAGGAAAATATCATCAATAAAGGGAAACCACCTTAATATCCGGTCCTGATAGTCGCCCATGGGGTCCACGTGTGTCCTTTCCCACCATCCTAAAAATGGAGTCATCTCTCGAGCTTTCTATCGGGCCAGAGATACGGAAAGGGAACGACTATTCATCCCGAAGACATATGGATAACAAGGTGAGATTAATCACATCTTCCAATAATCAGGGGCAGGATGTCTATGGACTTCTACAGAAAAATGGGAATATACTATTGATTGAAGATTGACACCTCCCATTACATCCAAACCATCACTCACAGCCAGGAGGACCAAGAATCTTAAGGATCTACTAACCAGGAGTCACTTAGGCCACATACTACGCTAGAAAGGGGCTGGCAGCTTCCCTTGTGCTCGATGCAATATTTGCCCCCACATGCTAGCAGCGGGACAGTTCACTAACCCAGGGGATGGACAAAATGGGGTCCTAAAGGACTACACTAATTGTGTACACGTAACGTTATATATGCGCTTATGTCTTCCTGCCCCATGATTTATATTGGACAGACTTCCCAGGAATTAAGGAAGAGAATACAACATCACACGTCGACTATTGGAAAAGCTGCCAGCTCTCCGGTCCCCTTACCTGACCTCTGTAGCCCGACACTTCTGGAGACCTCATAACGGTGAGTATACGGCTATGAAGATAGTTGGGCTGGAACAAGTACATTTAGGAATTAGAGGAGGGAACATGGCACAGAAATTGTTACAAACTGAGTCCAGGTGGATTTACAAACTCCACAGTCTTATGTTACACAGAGGGATAATTGGCCCGATCGCACGATTAACGGTTTTTTTTTATAACGATCAGCGTTTAGATGGAACGATATATTGTGCAGAAAATTCGTTTTGCGATCGCTTAAGCCTATCTCACACATAGGTAAAATCAGTGAACGACTGTTTACACGGAACGATCGGCGAATTTTTTGCGAACAACGATTTAAGAACATGTTAAAAGATCAAAATGAACGATTTATCGATCGTTTGCCGCGTTTACACGTACGATTATCGTTCGAATTTGATCGTTATTGCGGAAATTTGCCCGATAATGGTTCGGTGTAGACCTGTGGGCATGAATGAGGAGTTGCTCTATACTGGGTTTTACATCTAGGACTTATAGTGGGATTGAGTTGTATATGTGATGAATAAATAGTTGTGTTATCTCCCCTCCTGCCCCCGGCCAGCCCTCCCTTTCCCTACCTCTCACCACCTTGTTTTCCCCTATATCCCCCTATCAGTGCTCATACATAGATCTTGAGAGGCAGTTCCCTTCCTGACACATAGCTCTGCTTTGGTTGCACACTTACCTCTCTCCGCTCCCGTTCTTTCCCCCCTTTCCCCTCACTGGTCTATCCCAGTCCTCATCCATTAGGTCCCATCACATAGACCTGGACTCAGCCACTTTCTCACCTCCCGGCTTCTTTCTTGGCTCTTCTGCTCTCGTTCTTTTCTCCCTCACGCCTCACACATTGATCGCACGCTCTGCATTGGGCTTTGCTGTTTGGTCACTTTATTTTTGATTGATTTCTGATTGATATTTTGCAGTGTATGTGCTTCGCTTTTTGGGTGGCCGTGTTGAAGTTGGAGACGGAGCTACAATCTAGGATCTACTCCTCAGCCCTGTATTTGGCCCTTATTATCGGCCGATCCCCCTGGACTAGTCTCGATACCGGATTGCCATGACGTACTTGCTTATGTCTTTTCCGACATATTGGACTCTAGCTGACAACTTCCACACTCCTGCATTTGAACTCCTAAGGCCTGCTTTGATCTTTGAACTTTCATCACTCCCTATATATAACATTGGGATGTGGTATGGACTCCATTATGAGAGAAAACGTACCACTGTGACCGTGAGATTCACTTCACCACATGACATTGATTGACATGTGGATCAGTACCACCTATACGTTTCAGGCCTGGTCCTGGTATCCATATATATAAGATAGTCTCCTATGACTTGCAGATACTTTGTCTCTATTCCTCATTACTTTTCTTGTCTCTTTTTTCATATTACTTCTCATATATTCTTTATTCCTGTCTCCTCTGACCCCGCTTGCATCCCAAACGATTGTCATACTGCGCCGACCCCTGTCGGCTATTATGTGCGGTCTCATATATTTCTTTCCATACTGTCCATGGGGTTTGGCTCCTGAGCTAGCGCAGTCCGGTGGGGACCTATCATTGGCGGAATGAGCTATAGGATGCTAGAGCCTGGTGGTTGCTGTACAATACTACTTCTTGGGGAGGTGATCTATTTCACTGCTTCCCTTCTATGTTGTGGCCCACCACAGTACTGCGACCAAGATTAGATACGGCCGAGGGACATGTGCTAACCACAATGCTCTTATCATACGAACCTTTGTATTCCTTTTCATCACATGTAGGCACAGTTTGTTATTTAGATTGAGTACATATGTATATCTATTTCTCTATTCTCCCAATGGTCTGTGCTGATATATGAGTTGTGTATGGGGAATAGATCATGTCAGGTATGGTTCCGTACGTACGCCGCAGCCACGCCTACTCAATCTGACTATACTATTTCGTCCGTCGGCGCCTGTAGTATCATGTGACTAATTACATCATCTTGTGGGCGGCGGTGCAGTGTACACATGTGCACCGCGATATCTGGGTGATTGCGGCCATTTTGTATCTGGCTACACTTAGGTATACTACACTGGGTACTTTAGGGCGGCCCTCTTTGCACGCATGCGCGATGGACGGCCCGGCATGCGGCGGCCATGTTTGGTGATGCAAGCGGGGATCATACATGAGGAGTATGATTACACAGGTATGGAAGCCCACAACGCTAATTACAAGTGCTATATATATATATATATATATCATTGTTGTAGATCAGTACCCTTGAGAAAGTCTCGTGTCAAGAGACTGAACGCGTGGGCTTCTTGGGCCTCGGCATGGACTCCCTCCAATGGTGATATCTATCCTTACCTTGTGTGGCCGGGTTTGATTTTCCTCGTGCTTTGCCACTCATACACACAGGTTACGCTGATATCACATATATATATATATATATTCACACATTGTTACTGTATGACTAGTTTGGGCCATTAGGAGGGGTATTGTATTGCCACCTGTCGCTGGCTCCTGCTATCGTGATCACCTGCACAATACTTTGTTGGTATTTATGGTTTTAGATGATTTTAAGTGTTTGTGTTTGCGCTTGTGTTTTATGTACTAATAAAGATATTTTGTACACAGTATTGAGGATGTGCTAATACCTGATGCACTGAGTGTAATTGTATCACCTGTGCTAATACCTGATGCACTGAGTGTAATTGTATCACCTGTGCTAATACCTGATGCACTGAGTGTAATTGTATCACCTGTGCTAATACCTGATGCACTGAGTGTAATTGTATCACCTGTGCTAATACCTGATGCACTGAGTGTAATTGTATCACCTGTGCTAATACCTGATGCACTGAGTGTAATTGTATCACCTGTGCTAATACCTGATGCACTGAGTGTAATTGTATCACCTGTGCTAATACCTGATGCACTGAGTGTAATTGTATCACCTGTGCTAATACCTGATGCACTGAGTGTAATTGTATCACCTGTGCTAATACCTGATGCACTGAGTGTAATTGTATCACCTGTGCTAATACCTGATGCACTGAGTGTAATTATATCACCTGTGCTAATACCTGATGCACTGAGTGTAATTGTATCACCTGTGCTAATACCTGATGCACTGAGTATAATTGTATCACCTGTGCTAATACCTGATGCACTGAGTGTAATTGTATCACCTGTGCTAATACCTGATGCACTGAGTGTAATTGTATCACCTGTGCTAATACCTGATGCACTGAGTGTAATTGTATCACCTGTGCTAATACCTGATGCACTGAGTGTAATTGTATCACCTGTGCTAATACCTGATGCACTGAGTGTAATTATATCACCTGTGCTAATACCTGATGCACTGAGTGTAATTGTATCACCTGTGCTAATACCTGATGCACTGAGTATAATTATATCACCTGTGCTAATACCTGATGCACTGAGTGTAATTGTATCACCTGTGCTAATACCTGATGCACTGAGTGTAATTGTATCACCTGTGCTAATACCTGATGCACTGAGTGTAATTGTATCACCTGTGCTAATAGCTGATGCACTGAGTGTAATTGTATCACCTGTGCTAATACCTGATGCACTGAGTGTAATTGTATCACCTGTGCTAATACCTGATGCACTGAGTGTAATTGTATCACCTGTGCTAATACCTGATGCACTGAGTGTAATTGTATCACCTGTGCTAATACCTGATGCACTGAGTGTAATTGTATCACCTGTGCTAATACCTGATGCACTGAGTGTAATTGTATCACCTGTGCTAATACCTGATGCACTGAGTGTAATTGTATCACCTGTGCTAATACCTGATGCACTGAGTGTAATTGTATCACCTGTGCTAATACCTGATGCACTGAGTGTAATTGTATCACCTGTGCTAATACCTGATGCACTGAGTGTAATTGTATCACCTGTGCTAATACCTGATGCACTGAGTGTAATTGTATCACCTGTGCTAATACCTGATGCACTGAGTGTAATTATATCACCTGTTCTAATACCTGATGCACTGAGTGTAATTGTATCACCTGTTCTAATACCTGATGCACTGAGTGTAATTATATCACCTGTTCTAATACCTGATGCACTGAGTGTAATTGTATCACCTGTGCTAATACCTGATGCACTGAGTATAATTGTATCACCTGTGCTAATACCTGATGCACTGAGTATAATTATATCACCTGTGCTAATACCTGATGCACTGAGTGTAATTGTATCACCTGTGCTAATACCTGATGCACTGAGTGTAATTGTATCACCTGTGCTAATACCTGATGCACTGAGTGTAATTGTATCACCTGTGCTAATAGCTGATGCACTGAGTGTAATTGTATCACCTGTGCTAATACCTGATGCACTGAGTGTAATTGTATCACCTGTGCTAATACCTGATGCACTGAGTGTAATTGTATCACCTGTGCTAATACCTGATGCACTGAGTGTAATTGTATCACCTGTGCTAATACCTGATGCACTGAGTGTAATTGTATCACCTGTGCTAATACCTGATGCACTGAGTGTAATTGTATCACCTGTGCTAATAGCTGATGCACTGAGTGTAATTGTATCACCTGTGCTAATACCTGATGCACTGAGTGTAATTGTATCACCTGTGCTAATACCTGATGCACTGAGTGTAATTGTATCACCTGTGCTAATACCTGATGCACTGAGTGTAATTGTATCACCTGTGCTAATACCTGATGCACTGAGTGTAATTGTATCACCTGTGCTAATACCTGATGCACTGAGTGTAATTGTATCACCTGTGCTAATACTAAGGAAATCCTCAGAACACGACCTGTTGGTGAGGCCTGAGGACTGGGATTGAGAAGCTCTGAACTAATTCATCCACTGTTAACCTCTTCACATCCACCACAGTTTAATTTATATGCTGTTAACTCCTTCAGCTCCGGGAATATTTTATTTTTTTCTAACTATATGTAGAACAATCCTAAAATTTTAAAGTGCTGTTGCCGCTATATTCTTCTTCCGGTTCTTGTGATGCATTAAATTTCGCCACATAATTTTTAACACCTGAAATCCGGGCTCATTGTTATTTCTCTTATTTGTCTTAGATATAGAAGAATCATTGTTACTGTGGGGATTCGGAGTAATGTGATGGTAAAGTCTCTATTTGGGGCTATACTATATGTCGCACACTTTGAAGTCCAATAAAATCATGAAATCACATTGTTATCCAATCCCGTTACCATATCCTAGAAGAGCGCTTACTCTCGTACAGGTTCTGTGACTTTCAGACATTGTTACTGTAGGGATGTGGAGTAATGTGATGGGAAAGTCATCTTGTTCTCGGTAGGCGACTTCCAATCCCAGGAGGGACCAGCTTCATGGCTGATGGAGGAGAACCATTAAGAGACTTTTTCAGGACTGTTCTTCTGTTCTAGTTTATAAGTCTATGTTCCTTTTAGGTTTAGGTTAGGGACTCGCAGGAGAGTGAGGACCCTTGATGTGGCTTGCCAGATTACCATATTTCTTGCCTATTTTTTTCTTCTAGTTTTCAACTATAACGACCCGACTCCCAGAGCTGTGCGGCTGTGGCGGCTGGAGAGGATGATGGCAGGGGGACACTGAGGGACACAGGGCAGTGGGGGGACACTGAGGGATACAGGGCACTGGGGGGACACTGAGGGACACAGGGCAGTGGGGGGACACAGCATCCCTCTGCCATCATCCTCTCCAGCAGCCACAGCCGCACAGCTCTGGGAGTCATGACGACATCATGTTATCCAGGAAGTGACATCACCACGTTATCCAGGAAGTGACATCATCATGTTATCCAGGAAGTGACATCACCACGTTATCCAGGAAGTGACATCACCACGTTATCCAGGAAGTGACATCACCACGTTATCCAGGAAGTGACATCACCATGTTATCCAGGAAGTGACATCACCACGTTATCCAGGAAGTGACATCATCATGTTATCCAGGAAGTGACATCACCACGTTATCCAGGAAGTGACATCACCGTGTTATCCAGGAAGTGACATCACCACGTTATCCAGGAAGTGACATCACCATGTTATCCAGGAAGTGACATCACCGTGTTATCCAGGAAGTGACATCACCGTGTTATCCAGGAAGTGACATCACCGTGTTATCCAGGAAGTAACATCACCGTGTTATCCAGGAAGTGACATCACCACGTTATCCAGGAAGTGACATCACCACGTTATCCAGGAAGTGACATCACCACGTTATCCAGGAAGTGACATCACCATGTTATCCAGGAAGTGACATCACCGTGTTATCCAGGAAGTGACATCACCATGTTATCCAGAAAGTGACATCACCAAGTTATCCAGGAAGTGACATCACCATGTTATCCAGGAAGTGACATCACCATGTTATCCAGGAAGTGACATCACCATGTTATCCAGGAAGTGACACCCCCATGCACGGGGGAGGGGGCATCAGCGGGCGCCAGCAGCTCACACAGGCCCCTCAGCACTCTTTATTAGGTGGCAGAGACAAGACCACTAGGGCGGTAAGTAGCTGTCAGTCAGTGGCAGCTGCATGGCCCTATAATGCACTTGGGAACACTTGCAGAATAGTAAGGGTGCTTTCACACACTGCGGATTTGATGCAGATTTTCTACAGCAGATTTGAAACTTCAGGGTGACTTTGGTTTGGTAACAGACAATCTGCTGCAGAAAACCTGCCTAAAATCTGCAGCATGTGAAAGCAGCTTTAGTCTAGTGGGACTCCTTGATGGCTCGATGTCCAATCTTCAATGAGGTATTAGTAGATATCTTTTACCGTGAAAACTAGAAGAAAAAAATAGGCAAGAAATATGGTAAGCTCGCAAGCCACATCAAGGGTCCTCATTCTCCTGCCAGTCCCTAACCTAAACCTAAAAGGAACATAGACTTATTAAACTAGAAGGACAGTCCTGAGACAGTCTGGTAATGGTTCTCCTCCATCTGCCATGGAGCTGGTCCCTGATTGGAAGTCGCCTACCAAAAACGTCCAACAACGAGAACAAGATGACTTTCCCATCACATTACTCCACATCCCTACAGTAACAATGTCTGAAAATCACAGAACCTGTACGAGGGTAAGCGCTCTTCTAGGATATGGTAACGGGATTGGATAACAATGTGATTTCATGATTTTATTGGACTTCAAAGTGTGCGACATATAGTATAGCCCCAAATAGAGACTTTACCATCACATTACTCCGAATCCCCACAGTAACAATGATTCTTCTATATCTAAGACAAATAAGAGAAATAACAATGAGACGGGATTTCAGGTGTTAAAAATTACATATAGTTAGAAAAAAATAAAATATTCCTGGAGCTGAAGGGGTTAACAGTATATGAATTAAACTGTGGTGGATGTGAAGGGGTTAAAAGTGGGGTTATTAAACAGTTGTGGATCTGAAGGGGTTAAGACATTACTTAAGGCCCTATTCCACGGGTCGTTTAGAGGAGCAATATCGTTCGTATTCGGCCGATAACGGCCGCTACGAACGATATTCGTCCCGTGGAATAGAGTGCAACGATCAGCCGACATCGTTCATGTCGGCTGATCGTTGCAGTCGCTTGTTTTTCAACATGTTGAAAAACAAGCGACTGATATAGCAGCGATCTGCTGCGGCGGGTCCGTTAAATAGGAGCGTCGGCAGGAGACGCTGCTCTATCCTATGGGCTGCCCGGACGATCAGCGATCACCCGGGCAGCCCCCCCGCAGCTCCCCGCCGCCCCCTCCCGCACTCACCCGCTCGCTGACGCCGCGATGAATAGCTGCGGCAGCGAGCGGGGAACGAGGAGCAAACGACCGCTAATAGCGCTCGTTTGCTCCTTCAAACGACTCGTGGAATAGGGGCATTAGTTACGCTCGGTTTACACGCAACGATTATCGTGCAAATTTGCACAATAACTATCGAATTCGAACGATAATCGTACGTGTAAACGCAGCAAACGATCGAACGACGAGCGAGAAATCATTCATTTTCATCTTTTAACTTGTTCTTAAATTGTCGTTCGCTAAAAAATTCGCCGAACGTTCCGTGTAAACAGTCGTCGCGAAAGTCTGACCGCCCCCCCCCCCCCCGCTCATCCGCAGCCCAGCGACACCCCCGCCGCTCCGATCGCCACCCCCGCCGCTCCGATCGCCACCCCCGCCGCTCCGATCGCCACCCCCGCCGCTCCGATCGCCACCCTAACGATGGAACTAACTACCGTAATACATGGTATATAAGAGCACTGCAATTCCTAGTGCTGATACCGTGACTGCAGTCTTATACTTACCCCAGTCCTTAGTAGTTGCTTGTTGCAATGGGACCCCCGGGAGGACTGCGGGGCGGACTGCGGGGCGGACTGCGGGACGTGCAGCGGGACATTCATCAGTCCTGACCAGGTACGGTGGAGGCTGGTCCGTTTCCATGGAGACAATGCAGCCTTGAATAAAGCGGGATGGGAGCCGGCCAGTGATTGGCCAATAGACGTAGTCACGTGACCGATGTGGCAGCGTCACTTATTGGCGCGGCTTCTTAAATAGAATCAGTGTTTCCCGCCCCCGTCACCTGCCGGAGCGTCCATCACAGCACGTGTATGAGGAGAGGAGGAGGAGGACGGCGGGGGGGAGAGGAGGAGGACGGCGGGGGGGAGAGGAGGAGGACGGCGGGGGGGCGAGGCGGGGTGTGAGGAGAATGTGGGGTGGTGTGAGGAGAATGTGGGGTGGTGTGAGGAGAATGTGGGGTGGTGGGGGAGGAGGGGTGTGAGGAGAATGTGGGGTGGTGGGGGAGGAGGGGGGGGTGTGAGGAGAATGTGGGGGGGGGGAGGAGGGGGGGTGTGAGGAGAATGTGGGGGGGGGGGAGGGGGGGGGGGGTGAGGAGAATGTGGGGGGGGGGGGGGGGAGGAGGGGGGGTGTGAGGAGAATGTGGGGGGGGGGGGAGGAGGGGGGGTGTGAGGAGAATGTGGGGGGGGGGGAGGAGGGGGGGTGTGAGGGGAATGGGGGGGGGGGAGGAGGGGGGGTTGTGAGGAGAATGTGGGGAGGAGGGGGGGGGGGGTGTGAGGAGAATGTGGGGTGGTGTGAGGAGAATGTGGGGTGGTGGGGGAGGAGGGGGGGTGTGAGGAGAATGTGGGGGAGGAGGGGGGGTGTGAGGAGAATGTGGGGGGGGGGGGAGGAGGGGGGGTGTGAGGAGAATGTGGGGTGGTGGGGGAGGAGGGGGGGGGGGGTGTGAGGAGAATGTGGGGTGGTGTGAGGAGAATGTGGGGGAGGAGGGGGGGTGTGAGGAGAATGTGGGGTGGTGGGGGAGGAGGGGGGGTGTGAGGAGAATGTGGGGTGGTGGGGGAGGGGGGGGGGTGTGAGGAGAATGTGGGGGAGGAGGGGGGGTGTGAGGAGAATGTGGGGTGGTGGGGGAGGAGGGGGGGGGGGTGTGAGGAGAATGTGGGGTGGTGGGGGAGGAGGGGGTGGTGGGGGAGGAGGGGGTGGGTGTGGGGGAGGAGGGGGTGGGTGTGGGGGAGGAGGATGGGTGTGGGGGGGAGGAGGAGGGGTGTGAGGAGAATGTGGGGGGGAGGAGGAGGGGTGTGGGGGGGAGGAGGAGGGGTGTGACGAGAATGTGGGGGGGAGGAGGGGTGTGAGGAGAATGTGGGGGGAGGAGGGGTGTGAGGAGAATGTGGGGGGGAGGAGGGGTGTGAGGAGAATGTGGGGGAGGATGAGGGGTGTGAGGAGAATGTGGGGGGGTGTGAGGAGAATGTGGGGTGGTGGGGGAGGAGGGGGGGTGTGAGGAGAATGTGGGGTGGTGGGGGAGGAGGGGGGGTGTGAGGAGAATGTGGGGGGGGGGGGGAGGAGGGGGGGTGTGAGGAGAATGTGGGGTGGTGGGGGAGGAGGGGGGGGGGGTGTGAGGAGAATGTGGGGTGGTGTGAGGAGAATGTGGGGGAGGAGGGGGGGTGTGAGGAGAATGTGGGGTGGTGGGGGAGGAGGGGGGGTGTGAGGAGAATGTGGGGTGGTGGGGGGGGGGGGGGGGGTGTGAGGAGAAGGTGGGGGGGGAGGGGGGGTGTGAGGAGAATGTGGGGTGGTGGGGGAGGAGGGGGGGGGGGTGTGAGGAGAATGTGGGGTGGTGGGGGAGGAGGGGGTGGTGGGGGAGGAGGGGGTGGGTGTGAGGAGAATGTGGGGGAGGAGGATGGGTGTGGGGGGGAGGAGGAGGGGTGTGAGGAGAATGTGGGGGGGAGGAGGAGGGGTGTGGGGGGGAGGAGGAGGGGTGTGGGGGGGAGGAGGAGGGGTGTGACGAGAATGTGGGGGGGAGGAGGGGTGTGAGGAGAATGTGGGGGGGAGGAGGGGTGTGAGGAGAATGTGGGGGGGGAGGAGGGGTGTGAGGAGAATGTGGGGGAGGATGAGGGGTGTGAGGAGAATGTGGGGGGGTGTGAGGAGAATGTGGGGTGGTGGGGGAGGAGGGGGGGTGTGAGGAGAATGTGGGGTGGTGGGGGAGGAGGGGGGGTGTGAGGAGAATGTGGGGTGGTGGGGGAGGAGGAGGGAGGGTGTGAGGAGAATGTGGGGTGGTGGGGGAGGAGGGGTGGTGTGAGGAGAATGTGGGGTGGTGGGGGAGGAGGGGTGGTGTGAGGAGAATGTGATGTGGGGGGGTGGGTGTGGGGGGGAGGAGGAGGGGTGTGAGGAGAATGTGGGGGGGAGGAGGAGGGGTGTGAGGAGAATGAGGGGGGGGGAGGAGGAGGGGTGTGAGGAGGAGGAGGGGTGTGAGGAGAATGTGGGGGGGAGGAGGAGGAGGGGTGTGAGGAGAATGTGGGGGGGAGGAGGAGGAGGAGGGGTGTGAGGAGAATGTGGGGGGGAGGAGGAGGAGGAGTGTGAGGAGAATGTGGGGGGGAGGAGGAGTGTGAGGAGAATGTGGGGGGGAGGAGGAGTGTGAGGAGAATGTGGGGGGGAGGAGGAGGAGGGGTGTGAGGAGAATGTGGGGGGGAGGAGGAGGAGGGGTGTGAGGAGAATGTGGGGGGGAGGAGGAGGAGGGGTGTGAGGAGAATGTGGGGGGGAGGAGGGGTGTGAGGAGAATGTGGGGGGGAGGAGGAGGAGGGGTGTGAGGAGAATGTGGGGGGGAGGAGGAGGAGGAGGAGGGGTGTGAGGAGAATGTGGGGGGGAGGAGGAGGGGTGTGAGGAGAATGTGTGGGGGAGGAAATGTATATGGAGGACGTGTAGGGATGGTTCAGGTGGTGGGTAATGTATATGGAGGACGTGTAGGGATGGTTCAGGTGGTGGGTAATGTATATGGAGGACGTGTAGGGATGGTTCAGGTGGTGGGTAATGTATATGGAGGACGTGTAGGGATGGTTGAGGTGGTGGTGGTGGGGGTCTCCATACTGATGACTTGTCGAGATGATGGTGGGTAATGTATATGGAGGACGTGTAGGGATGGTTCAGGTGGTGGGGTCTCTCCATATGGAGGACGTGTAGGGATGGTTCAGGTGGTGGGGTCTCTCCATATGGAGGACGTGTAGGGGATGGTTCAGGTGGTGGGGTCTCTCCATATGGAGGACGTGTAGGGGATGGTTCAGGTGGTGGGGTCTCTCCATATGGAGGACGTGTAGGGGATGGTTCAGGTGGTGGGGTCTCCCCATATGGAGGACGTGTAGGGGATGGTTCAGGTGGTGGGGTCTCCCCATATGGAGGACGTGTAGGGGATGGTTCAGGTGGTGGGGTCTCTCCATATGGAGGACGTGTAGGGGATGGTTCAGGTGGTGGGGTCTCTCCATATGGAGGACGTGTAGGGGATGGTTCAGGTGGTGGGGTCTCTCCATATGGAGGACGTGTAGGGGATGGTTCAGGTGGTGGGGTCTCTCCATATGGAGGACGTGTAGGGGATGGTTCAGGTGGTGGGGTCTCCCCATATGGAGGACGTGTAGGGGATGGTTCAGGTGGTGGGGTCTCTCCATATGGAGGACGTGTAGGGGATGGTTCAGGTGGTGGGGTCTCTCCATATGGAGGACGTGTAGGGGATGGTTCAGGTGGTGGGGTCTCTCCATATGGAGGACGTGTAGGGGATGGTTCAGGTGGTGGGGTCTCTCCATATGGAGGACGTGTAGGGCAGTGATTTTCAACCTTTTTTGAGCCGCGGCACACTTTTAATACTTAAAAAATCCCGGGGCACACCACCAACCAAAATGGCACAAAATGACACTAAAAAACAGTACATATTAAACATATAGTTAATAATATAGATTCTAAATGTATTTATACTCACTCAGTGTGACACCTGGGCCTGTTTTCTTCTCCCCCCTGTGCTTCTCTCCTGTGCTTCTCTCCACCATACTTCTCCCCCCTACTTCTCTCCTGTGCTTCTCTCCACCATACTTCTCCCCCCTACTTCTCTCCACCATACTTCTCCCCCCTGCTTCTCTCCCCTGTTTCTCCCCCATTCCCAGGTTTCTCTCCCCCATTGTTTTCTTCTGTTTCACAGTGGCACCATAGTTTGGGGAACTTTCCCCGCGGCACACCCGACCATGTGTCGCGGCACACTAGTGTGCCACGGCACACTGGTTGAAAATCACTGGTGTAGGGGATGGTTCAGGTGGTGGGGTCTCTCCATATGGAGGACGTGTAGGGGATGGTTCAGGTGGTGGGGTCTCTCCATATGGAGGACGTGTAGGGGATGGTTCAGGTGGTGGGGTCTCTCCATATGGAGGACGTGTAGGGGATGGTTCAGGTGGTGGGGTCTCTCCATATGGAGGACGTGTAGGGGATGGTTCAGGTGGTGGGGTCTCTCCATATGGAGGACGTGTAGGGGATGGTTCAGGTGGTGGGGTCTCTCCATATGGAGGACGTGTAGGGGATGGTTCAGGTGGTGGGGTCTCTCCATATGGAGGACGTGTAGGGGATGGTTCAGGTGGTGGGGTCTCCCCATATGGAGGACGTGTAGGGGATGGTTCAGGTGGTGGGGTCTCTCCATATGGAGGACGTGTAGGGGATGGTTCAGGTGGTGGGGTCTCTCCATATGGAGGACGTGTAGGGAGGGTTCAGGTGGTGGGGTCTCTCCATATGGAGGACGTGTAGGGGATGGTTCAGGTGGTGGGGTCTCTCCATATGGAGGACGTGTAGGGAGGGTTCAGGTGGTGGGGTCTCCCCATATGGATGACTTGGGGTGGTCTGTAGATTTCTGGTTGTTCTCTAATTTGTTTTTCCCCTCTTGCTCTCAGGTCTTCAGCCATCTGACCATCATGAGTGACCCCCAACCAGGGTTCTCCTTCAGTGTCTCCCCCAGCATGGAGGACATGTAAGAGGGGGGGTGTAATTCTGGGGTTCTATTACTGCCGCTCCCTCTTAGTCCTTTCCTCACACTCCACCAGTGCTCGGTCATAGCTCCTGTTATGTCTAGTCTTGTCTGCAGTGTCTCCTCCATGTATCTTAGTCACCGGGGCATGACTGGTATCGCTGATAACCTGAGCGGTCCGTCTTCTCCACAGCCGGCGCCTGCAGTCCCGCTTCACTGCCGAGAGAGACTGGAACAAGTTTCATCAACCACGTAACCTGCTGCTCGCCCTGGTTGGAGAAGTTGGGGAGCTGGCAGAGCTCTTGTGAGTGGCACGGGGACTGCATTGTGTGGGTAACTGGGTAGGCTTTGGTGTCTGTGGCCTGCTGGAAGGCATGGTGGACCTGGATGTTATGTTAGTTGGGGCCTAGGTCTGTCATTAGGAGCCTGGCAATGTGTGACTTTTTTTTTTTTTTGGCCCCTGGTCACTCATCAAGGGTCTGGTGTGAGTGATTGAAGGTTGGGGTCTGGTGTGAGTGATTGGTGGGTTGGGCTCTGGTGTGAGTGATTGAAGGTTGGGGTCTGGTGTGAGTGATTGAAGGTTGGGGTCTGGTGTGAGTGATTGAAGGTTGGGGTCTGGTGTGAGTGATTGAAGGTTGGGGTCTGGTGTGAGTGGTTGGTGGGTTGGGGTCTGGTGTGAGTGGTTGGTGGGTTGGGGTCTGGTGTGAGTGGTTGGGGTCTGGTGTGAGTGGTTGGGGTCTGGTGTGAGTGGTTGGTGGGTTGGGGTCTGGTGTGAGTGGTTGAGTGGGTTGGTGTGAGGGGTTGAATGGGTTGGGGTCTGGTGTGAGGGGTTGGGTGGGTTGGGGTCTGGTGTGAGGGGTTGGGTGGGTTGGGGTCTGGTGTGAGGGGTTGGGTGGGTTGGGGTCTGGTGTGAGGGGTTGGGGTCTGGTGTGAGGGGTTGAGTGGGTTGGTGTGAGGGGTTGAATGGGTTGGGGTCTGGTGTGAGGGGTTGGGTGGGTTGGGGTCTGGTGTGAGGGGTTGGGTGGGTTGGGGTCTGGTGTGAGGGGTTGGGTGGGTTGGGGTCTGGTGTGAGGGGTTGGGTGGGTTGGGGTCTGGTGTGAGGGGTTGGGTGGGTTGGGGTCTGGTGTGAGGGGTTGGGGTCTGGTGTGAGGGGTTGGTGGGTTGGGGTCTGGTGTGAGTGGTTGGGGCCCGGTGTGAGTGGTTGGTGGGTTGGGGCCCGGGTCTTTCCCGTGAGTGGTTGGGGGTCGGGCCGATCCTTAAAACCCTGTTTCTCTCTCTTTCTCGGTAGTCAGTGGAAGGGTGAGGTGGCAGAAGGTCTCCCGGATTGGTCGGCATCTCAGAAGGAGTCTCTTCGCCATGAGCTGAGTGACGTCCTCATTTACCTCCTGGAGCTGGCAGAGAAGTGCCACGTGGACCTGCCGCGCGCCGTCCTCGACAAGATGGAACTGAACGCCAAAAAGTATCCGGTGGAGCGAGTACAAGGCAGTGCCAAGAAGTATACAGAGTACGGGGAGGATCAGCAGGGTTAGGCACCCCGGTTTTCTCATGGACCTTGGGCTTCCTCCTGTACTGTTGCTTTCTGATGTTTGTTTCTCTTTAGTGTTGTGGTTTTTATTGTGCAGAGATGAGAAGTGATCTGGGCTGTGACAGGATGTGGCGGCCGGGTACTCGCTTGTGGTCACCCTCCGCCTTGTGAGCCGCTCCTGTGTAGTCTTTCCCATGATGCATGCTGTAGGGATCGGTGCGCCCCATCCTTGTGGGGGTTGTGGTTTTAGCTTTGTTCCTCTCTGGGGGAGGTTTGGGGGAATCTTACACATTCTTTTATCATCTTCCTCCATATTGTGATGGATTTTATCTTGTTGACAGATTTAAGCAGATTAAATGGCCAGCTCTGAAGCCATATTGTGTCCTGTCATCTTGGGGAGTAGGGATTACTGCGACCTATAGGGTGGAGCGTTACACGGGTCATGCTCCGCCCCCAGACCCAGCAGGAAGTGTACGACCGTCAGTCCTGCACCAGATCTGTACATCAGTCTCAGGTTCTGTAGCCAAGCTTGATGCGCCGTATTACACAGTGCTCAGTAGGGGGCGCTCACTGCATCAGCACTCACCCAGTAGGCCGGCACTTCATGGAAAGAGACCAGGATGTGGGCACAGCAGTATGCATATGGCCTAAAAACAGTACTGGTCATTAAAGGGGAACTCTGGCCAAAATGTATTATATATTCTGTTATTACAAAATGAAAGTTGGACAAATTGCTAACACTAATTATGGGAAATGCACATATAGTGCTATATATATAACTTATAGGGCTATTTCCCTCTATTTAGCAGTTCAGACGGCCTCAATTTCTCTTGAGAAAAGTGATGTCACGAACCGGGTGTACGTACATGAAGTGTCCAGCAGGGGGCGCAGTATATGTGGAAATTACATTGTAATTGTGCTTTATTCACAAAATTCAGCTCCTGTGTCCCTGCTGCCCCTCTCCCTGCAGTAATTCCTCATGTTCAGTGGGAGAGACAGGGCAGGGGGGCCCCAACCGCATCACAAGTGCCAGCAGCCCTGTCCTATGTGCCGTGGATGGGGCTGCTAGCACTTGTGATGCGATTGGGGGGGGGGGGGATATTTATACTACATCCTGCCAGGTTGGGGGGGGTCACCGTAGCTGAATTTTATAAGGCGCAGAAAAGGCTCCAGTTATCTTTACAGTGTAATTTTCCCTATACTGCGACACTTCATGTAAATACACCCGGTTTATGACATCACCAAACTAAAGTTTGCCGCAACTACTAAGTTAAGGGAAATAACACTATGGGGGAGATTTATCAGACATGGTGTAAAGTGAGACTGGCTCAGCCACCCCGGCAACCAATCAGATTCCACCTTTCATTTTCCAGAGAGTCTGTGAGGAATGAAAGGTGGAATCTGATTGGTTGCCGGGGGCGACTGAGCCAGTCTCACTTTACACCATGTCTGATAGATCTCCCCCTAGATGTGTGTATATCTATCACTATATGTGCATTTCCTTTTTCTTGTACTTTAGGAATTTGTCTAACTTTGCTTATGTAATAACATATTAAAAAATACATTTTGGCTGGAGTTCTCCTTTAAAAGAGCTTTGCTTTTTTGGACAGGGGCATCTGTCTCTCTCATAGTTTTCGGTATGTAATTCACCCATTATGACATTGGCCACTAGGTGTCACTGTTCTTGCCCCCACTGCCTGTTGACAATGAATGCTCATCAATAATAACAGCACTTTTGGTGGACAGGAAGTGAGGGCGGGCGATTCCAAGCTCTGCTGCCATGCTGTCAGTCCTGGGCAGCGAGCCGGCTGCAACGTCCCATCATCAGACTGCACAGGAGTATATCTTGGCAGTGAGGCGCAGCATTAGGTAAGCTAGTCATATATACTGTGTACATGATTATAACCCCTAGAATTTTATTTTACAGTGTCAATCATATTACGCTTAGATAGAAGAATTGCTTTCTGTATTTATGGGATTTTGCCTTAGTCACATTGTTATGCAATTTTACAGTCATTGGCAAAGTTCTGACTGGGGAAAACCAAAAAGGAAAAAAGCGCTACACTGCCTGCAATCACAAATGATTGACATAGAGTGTTCTAGAAACATAAAGTCCACTACATGGGACGGGTAAGATCATCTGAACAATGCACACACAGTTTGTAGACATGTACATGACCAGAATGTGTGCTGCTGTGGAAAGCTTCTAGTCTACCCTGATAGCCCATAATCTAAGAAATTATCCCCAAAATGCAAATAACCTAAACAATGGAGGGGGGGGATATAGTGAGGTGAAATCTCACCAAGCTCTCCAGGTGCTGATCTCTGGTGGTATCTCCCATCATCTCCTCCAATCTACTTCCTCAAACCAATCGGTCACTGTGGGAGTCCTAGTTGTTTTCCAGAGATGTGGGATCTCCATTTTCACAGATAAGATTAAGAAATGAAGAAGATCCTTAGACAGCAACTTGGTAGGCCCTGGCAACATAGAAAGTAATAGGGGAGCGGGGTCGTTGGGTAGACCTTGATTTAGTTAGTGATGTCCACGTTCTTCCAAAACGGCTGTAGCACCGGGCACTCCCACCATACATGGGACTTGTTCCCCCTCGCCCTACCACACCTCCAGCACGAGTCAGGAACTGAGGGATACAACCAAGAGTGTGAGCACCCTCTACCAGCGCATAAGGATCTTGTAATTTGTCTCCTGTGCCCTACAAGAGATGGACGTTTTGTGGCACAGGGTGAACGCCTTACGCCCCTGAGCAGCTGAAAACTTACGTCCAAGCTCTCATATCCAATCCTCAGTATAGGTTAGAGGGACATCTGCCAGGACGTCCAGCAACAACCCTTGTATAAAAGACAACGGCCGATGTTGTGCTTAGTGACAGGTACTCTGCATTCCCCACACAGCCCTCCCAAACCAATGGAACAGTTTTGATGTCCTAATTGAGACATGTCCTGTCCCGGGGTCTGTCTCTTGGGGCTGGTGCAGGCACTGTAGGCCTAGGGCACAGATGCTCATTGCCGCTGTGTTGTGCTACCAGTATAGAAACTTTTTTCAGAGTGTCAAGTCGTGACTGCACCACCTGGAGAGTTATCCCCATTGGTCCTAATAGTAACAGGACGTACAAGAGGTAAAAAGGCCCCTGCCCACTTAACACTCAGGGTTTTCCTGTTCCTATTCAGGACGTGAGATTCTTACCTCCTCCTGGGGCTGGTGGGGATCAGGTCCGCTGTGTGGCCAGGCAGGCTAGGGCCTCTGGTCTCCAGTCCATCTCAAGGGGTTGCAAAATAGAATTTTCAGACCTCCCGCCTCAAAAATGTTGTACTACCTCTCTTGGGTCAGACTTGGCAGACGTCTGTGGAGTGTCACTAGAAGCCATTGTCCAGGGTCCCCAATCTCAATTAGGAATAGGCCACTACTCTTGGTTATTTCTAGAACAAAACCAAATGGTGCTTTCAGGACAATAATAAACCTCAAGCCTCTAACCCAAGTTATTGTCTACAAGAGGTTCAAGATGGAAACTCTGAGGTCAGCTACTCCTCTAATAACCAAGGGGGCCTGGTTAGCCACAGTAGATCTCACAGAAGCTACTTTCATATTCCCATTTATGAAAATCACCAGAAGTATGAGAGATTTGCAGCAGTCCACAAGAATAACACTCCCCATTTTCAGTTTAAGGCACTACCATTTGGGATGGCCTTGGCTCCTCGCATTTTTAGAAAAGTAATGGTGAAGGTTGTTGCCCATCTCAGATTAAAAGGGGGAACAATAGTCCCTTATCCGGACAATCTTCTCATTGTAGCTCAGTCCAAACATCCGTAAAATGCAGGCATTGCCTTAACTATCTCCTGTCTCCAAGATCTAGAGGGATTGTAAACCTGCAGAAACCGGGTCTCACAGAAAGAAGTTTCTGGGCATGATGTTACACACGGAACTTCAAATGACTTTCCTTCCCAGGGAGAAATGACACGCGCTACTGGACACATTCAGAAAATTTCCCCAGAAGTCGACAACAATCTGGGAAGTGATGTCAGTGCTCTGGTCTATGGTGTCATGCATGCCGCAGTGCCCAGGTGTCAGAATCATTCATGCGCCCTCCAGGCCCAGATTGTAAAATCCTGGAATCACCAACAATCGTTCCTAGATTCAAAGATGTTGGTGTTATCACAGGTGACCGCATCGCTAAAATGGTGGTTAGACAAAGGAAACCTAACAAAAGGCCGCCTGTGGTTTCCCCGCAGATTGTGACGTGGACCACAGATGCCAGTCAGTGGGGCTGGGGATCTCACACACAAGACCTGTACCTTCAAGGCCAGTGGTCGGAGAAGACCAGTCGCTCCTTCTCCAACTTGCAGGAGTTAAAAGTGGATGTCGCAGAACATTTTCAGCTGGGTGGAAATGCACCTTTAGTCCCTTTCAGCTGTCCATCTAAGGGGCTCCGACAACGCAAAGGCAGACTACCTCAGGTGGGAGAAGGTACTTCCAGGGGAGTGGAGCCTAAATCAGGAAGTGTTCCAGAGTAAGGGGGGGTTCATACTACGGAATTCTCACGGACAATGTCCACGCTCCATAGACACCATTCTATGGGCCGGCGTATTCCGCTATCCCCAACATTCCGCTATCCGGACATGTCACTTCTTAGGAATACGCCGGCCCATAGAATGGTGTCTATGGAGCGTGGACATTATCCGCGAGAATTCCGTAGTATGAACCCACCCTCTCACAGAAAGCTGGAAAGTTCCAGAAGTAGTCCTATTTGTGACAAAAAAAAACAAGAAAGTGAAGCTGTTCTAATCCCTAAATCCAGAAGACAAGCCAGAGGCAGTAGACTCTGAGCCATGGGATTTCCATCTAGCTATGCATTCCCTCAGTTTCCTCGGCTGAGGTAGGCCTTGCAAAAGATCCTGGCAGGTCACACTCGTGTACTGTGTGTGTATATATGTGTGTGTGTGTGTATATGTATGCGTGTGTGTATATATGTGTGTGTGTGTGTATATGTATATGTGTATATGTATGCGTGTGTGTGTATATATATGTGTGTGTGTGTGTATATATATATATATATATATATATATATATATATATATATATATATATATATATATATATATATATGAAATAGATTTGTAGAGCAGCTACTTGGTCCTCACCTCACACCTTCTACCGTCACTACAAGCTGAATGTGGCCCAACGTGCTACAGGCTGTGCTCCCCCCTAATGGATTATCTGCTATGTCTCCAGGTGTGCTGTCAGGACTGGACGGTCTGAAAAGTCAGAATTATTACTCAACCATAATTTGTTTTTCATGAGTCCATCACACAGCACCAATTTATTACCCTCCCTTTTTGTTACATAAAGTTTGTAACTATGTTAATAGTAAATGATAAACACTAAGGGTGAAGAGGGGAGGGGCCCTTTTTAACCTCTAATGCTTCCTGTTTCTATTAGGATCAATGGGGATCAATCTCCAGGTGGTGCTGTCATGATGGATGAAAAATCAATTATCGGTGAGTAATAATTCTGACTTTACCTGGTATACCGGCCCTAAGAGAGAGGCTGTATAAAAGGGCTGTGGTCTAATGTGCAGCAACAATTCTGCTGCACCCAGGGCCGCTTTAACCAGAGGGCACATGGTGCACGTGCATCTGGCCCACTGGTTAAAGGGGCCCACCCCGAGCAGGCCGGCCGTTGCTATGTGTGACCAGTGCGGTCGCACAGGGTTCTGGCCACCAGCCTGTCAGGGGGCAGCGCCATGGATGGGTAATCTACTTACCCATCCATGGCGCCCCCTGCAGCCCCTCGGGGGCTATATACTAATGGGGAGGGCGCACATGAAGGGGCTATATACTAATGGGGAGGGCGCACATGAAGGGGGCTATATACTAATGGGGAGGGCGCACATGAAGGGGGCTATATACTAATGGGGAGGGCGCACATGAAGGGGCTATACACTAATGGGGAGGGCACACATGAAGGGGCTATACACTAATGGGGAGGGCGCACATGAAGGGGGCTATATACTAATGGGGAGGGCGCACATGAAGGGGGCTATATACTAATGGGGAGGGCGCACATGAAGGGGCTATATACTAATGGGGAGGGTGCACAGCAAGGGGGCTATATACTAATGGGGAGGGCGCACAGCAAGGGGGCTATATACTAATGGGGAGGGCGCACAGCAAGGGGGCTATACACTAATGGGGAGGGCACACAGCAAGAGGGCTATATACTGTTTGGGGGAGAGCACAGGGGGGCTATATACTATTGGGGGAAGCACGGGGGCTATATACTGTTTGGGGGAGAGCACGGGGGGACTATATACTATTGGAAGGAAGCACAGGGGGGCTATATACTATTGGTGGGAGAGTACAGGGGGGCTATATACTATTGGGGGGAGAGCACAGGGGGGCTATATACTATTGGGGGGAGAGCACAGGGGGGCTATATACTATTGGGGGGAGAGCACAGGGGGGCTATATAATATTGGGGGGAGCACAGGGGGGCTATATACTATTGGGGGAGAGCACAGGGGGGCTATATACTATTGGGGGGAGAGCACAGGGGGGCTATATACTATTGGGGGGAGAGCACAGGGGGGCTATATACTATTGGGGGGAGAGCACAGGGGGGCTATATACTATTGGGGGAGAGCACAGGGGGGCTATATACTATTGGGGGAGAGCACAGGGGGGCTATATACTATTGGGGGAGAGCACAGGGGGGCTATATACTAATGGAGGAGTGCTATATATAACTGGAGGAGCACACGAGGGTCTATATACTACAAGGACACCTTAAAACTATAGAGGCACAGAGGGGTGTAACTACTGTATAGGGGTACAAGGGACCTAACTACTGTATGTGTTGGAGCCAAAAATATTTGTCTGGCAGATTCTGGAGAGAAGATTCACAGCCAGGAGAAGACTTCAAGGTGGCCCAGGCTGGATGGAGAGAAAAAGAAAAGGTGACAGACTCTGATCGGAGAAGACTGCCCCGGTGAGTCACTGGATGTAACTGCACTCTGCTATAGGGTTGTAGTGATAGGGGTCATGGTGTGGCGGTATTATGTAATGGTATCATTGGTAATATCTTTCTGTTTTGTTTAGTGCAGTTTTTATGTAAAATGTAATCACTGTATGGTGGAAATAGTGTTATAAGGTAACTACTGTATGTATTGGGGCTCTTAATACAGTGTGGTGGCAAATTTAGTACATTATACCATGCGCTAAAAGGGAAGAGGGGGCCCACTCTTGAGGGCTGTGCACTGGGCCCACCAATGTATTAAAACGGCCCTGGCTGCACCGTCTATTAATGTGAAAATATAAACTTAGATTATTATCCACACAGAAGGTTCTAATACATCTGTTGTACACACTGCTCCTCCTCATCTGCCATTAGTGTACTGCTCCTCCCCCTCATCTGCCATTAGTGTACTGCTGCCCCTCATCTGCCATGAGTGTACTGCTCCTTCTCCTGCTCATCTGCCATGAGTGTACTGCTCCTCTCCCTCATCTGCCATTAGTGTACTGCTCCACTCCCTCATCTGCCATTAGTGTACTGCTGCTCCTTCTCCTGCTCATCTGCCATTAGTGTACTGCTGCTCCTTCTCCTGCTCATCTGCCATTAGTGTACTGCTGCTCCTCCTGCTCATCTGCCATTAGTGTACTGCTCCTCCCCCTCATCTGCCATTAGTGTACTGCTCCTCCCCCTCATCTGCCATTAGTGTACTGCTGCTCCTCCTGCTCATCTGCCATTAGTGTACTGCTGCTCCTCCCCCTCATCTGCCATTAGTGTACTGCTCCTCCTGCTCATCTGCCATTAGTGTACTGCTCCTCTCCCTCATCTGCCATTAGTGTACTGCTCCTCTCCCTCATCTGCCATTAGTGTACTGCTGCTCCTCCTGCTCATCTGCCATTAGTGTACTGCTGCTCCTCCTGCTCATCTGCCATTAGTGTACTGCTGCTCCTCCTCCTCATCTGCCATTAATGTACTGCTCCTCTCCCTCATCTGCCATTAGTGTACTGCTCCTCCCCCTCATCTGCCATTAGTGTACTGCTGCTCCTCCTGCTCATCTGCCATTAGTGTACTGCTCCTCCCCCTCATCTGCCATTAGTGTACTGCTGCTCCTTCCCCTCATCTGCCATTAGTGTACTGCTGCTCCTCCTGCTCATCTGCCATTAGTGTACTGCTGCTCCTCCTGCTCATCTGCCATTAGTGTACTGCTGCTCCTCCTGCTCATCTGCCATTAGTGTACTGCTCCTCCCCCTCATCTGCCATTAGTGTACTGCTGCTCCTCCTCCTCATCTGCCATTAGTGTACTGCTCCTCTCCCTCATCTGCCATTAGTGTACTGCTGCTCCTCCTGCTCATCTGCCATTAGTGTACTGCTGCTCCTCCTGCTCATCTGCCATTAGTGTACTGCTCCTCCCCCTCATCTGCCATTAGTGTACTGCTGCTCCTCCTCCTCATCTGCCATTAGTGTACTGCTCCTCTCCCTCATCTGCCATTAGTGTACTGCTGCTCCTCCTGCTCATCTGCCATTAGTGTACTGCTGCTCCTCCTGCTCATCTGCCATTAGTGTACTGCTGCTGCTGCTCCTCCTCCTCCTCATCTGCTATTAGTGTACTGCTCCTCCTCCTCATCTGCCATTAGTGTACTGCTGCTGCTGCTCCTCCTCCTCCTCATCTGCTATTAGTGTACTGCTCCTCCTCCTCATCTGCCATTAGTGTACTGCTCCTCCTCCTCATCTGCCATTAGTGTACTGCTGCTCCTCCTGCTCATCTGCCATTAGTGTACTGCTGCTCCTCCTCCTCATCTGCCATTAGTGTACTGCTGCTCCTTCCCCTCATCTGCCATTAGTGTACTGCTGCTCCTCCTCCTCATCTGCCATTAGTGTACTGCTGCTCCTCCCCCTCATCAGCCATTAGTGTACTGCTCCTCATCTGCCATTAGTGTACTGCTGCTCCTCCTGCTCATCTGCCATTAGTGTACTTTTCTTCCCCCCCCCCTGAATCTGGTCTGTGGGGGTAGAGGAAACCAGCGACCAGCAGCAGAGGGATCACCACATCATGAGGTGTCTCAGAGGTCCCAGGCCTGAGGCATTTAACCAAAAGCTGCAGCTATTCTCCAGCCGCCCCTGAAGCCATGGCAAGCTGTGGAGCTACAAGAAGTTATGGAAATGTTACAAGTATTATGGAGCAGGACAATGTGAGCCGTAAGCCGTCTCCTGGAGCAGGATTGTCTGCCCATAGAGGTATGGCAGAAGAAGGGATGGAGGAGACTGGCTCCATCTATGGTCTCCAGATTGCTGAGAGCCTCTGTGGGTATGAGGATGCCAGGAACGACCTGTATAAGCTTTAGGACGTAGTATGTGCAGTCTTTAGCATTGATGGACTCTGCTACTAAACAGCAAACGGCTGACGGGTCACATCAGGCAGCTGGAGAAAAAGACAAGTTTTATTCTGGAGAACAAGGCTATTTAAAGGAAAACTGCTAGAGAAAAATAGTTCTGCTGAAATGCAGTGAAGGCGGAGGGGGCTTCAGCCGAGAGCCGGGTGGAGCAGGAGGGAGATGGTGCAAAGGAACATAGTGTTGAGGTAAATCCACCCGAGGGTCCGGAACATATCTGCTATATTGGCTTTGATCGGACGGAGGAGTTTGATGTTGTGAACAAACTATGAACTGGTTAAGAAAGCGCTCAGCTGGCAAGACTTTTCCAATGCATCGTCAAGAGAGTAACAAATCACTCTTTAGTATTGACATCATGCCGTGGCTAGGCCGGTATGGAGAGGTGGAGGTCTCAATAAAAAAAAAAAAAAGATCAGGGATAAGTATGGCAGCTGGTCATGAGCCTGGAACTTTATGTTTGTGCTTAATCATTCAGGAAAGACGGCTATCTACCGACCATCTGCAACCTTCCTACGAAGGGATTGAATCCAGGTTTTCTACCAGGGTCAGCCGAAGCTCTGTCCCTGATGTGGTGACCCCACACATTTCAGGGTTAGTTGCTCATTGTGTGGGGGTGTAGGCCATCTCGCTGCATCCTGTGTGGGGATTAGGTATCACCTGTGTGCTGACTTAGGTCACCCATTCAGTCGCTGCTGCCCTTGTTTGTTTGCCCACACAGTCCTTACCCCGGTGGAAAAAGGAGATGTCTGCTGGGGGGACAGCTGGTGGAGGTGAAGGGGCCAGGGAAGAAAAGTAAGTAGAGGACTCCAGACCAACTGAGACATCTGAATAAGGGCCAATAGAGAGGGATATATAGAAATCTTAGGAGCCTCAGGCAACTGAGGTGACACCTGATCTCATCCTTGAGGCCAAACTTACATCTGAGGCTCTTCGGGATGGTGATCTGGATGAGGAGATTGGGAGCTTTCAGAAAGAAGGTGCCATCTCTTGGCTCTTCTCCCATGGTGAGAGTGCAGATGACCATTGTGGGACATACTGCCATGCTGAGTACTAAAAAGCATAATAAAAGGGGAGATGTAAGATCCCCCCCCCCCCAGATGCCAAAGGAAGGTACAACTGTCCTCTCTCCCTAGGGAACCTAGAGGATGTAAATAAAGGGCAGAAAACAATCACCTGAAGAGGAAGGTGGTGGGGAGGATGGACAGTAAAGTGGGAAAAAGAGTCATCTAACTCAATTACCACTGATGGTGGTACTCTCTCTCACGCTGGAGACGGAGAGAGAAAAGCTCAGACCCAGATTTTTGTGTCTTCAGCAGAAAGCAGCAGCTTAGAACTGGGGGAAGGGGACTGAATAGATTATAAGTTTGGAAGGAATGGTAAGATTCACCATGGGAAGCAATTGAGCAGAATATTCCATTAAAGCCAGAAGGGAGTGGAGAAATGGGCCTTCCTACTGGTATCTTGGGGCCAAGCTGTGTAGCAGGGTAGTGGTCCTTTTTACCACACCGGTAGAATGCCGACGGGTTATTGAGTTAGAAATGAGGAGATGCCAGATTCAGATGTCCTCATGAAGGGACGTCTATTAACATCTATGGTCCACAGTCTGAGTGGGATCGGAAGTGTCTCTTTATGAGGATCAAGCCCTATCTTTTTACAAGTCGGTAGGTGGTCTTTGGAGGGGACTTCAATGCTGTCACGAGGCCCCAGGATAGGGGAGGTTCCAGAGACAAGCTGACTTATGATGGCGTCGCCCTGAATAGTATAGCTAGTGAGGCTCGCCTGGTGGATGTCCACATCCGGAATACACCAGACCCAGAATAGACCGGTTTGATTTGAAGTGGTACTCAAGATAAAATTTTCTTCTTTCAGATCAACTGGTGTCAAAGTTTTATACAGGTTTATAATTTTACTTCTGTTTCAAAATCTCAAGTTTTCCACTACTTCTCAGCTGCTGTATGTCCTGTAGGTCATTTCCTGATATGGACAGAGGTGGCAGCAGAGAAAACTGTGTCATACTGGAAAGAATACACCACTTCCTGCAGGACATACAGCAGCTAATAAGTACTGGAAGATGAGATTTTTGAATAGAAGAAAATTGATTTGAAATAAGACTTTTCCACTGGAGTACCCCTCTGGAGGACCAAGCTGTCTCTTCAGCAGTGTCCGTTGTTGAGGTGGAGTTCTCTGACCACTGTTAAATTTAGTTTTCTCTAAATATTAGAGACACCCCCCCCTCCCTTTACAGATTCTGCAAGATGTGAATAGTAAAATTGTCTCAGGGCTGACTGATAGTACAGGATTCCTGAAAAGGTCCAGAGCAGAGATCCGAGGTCCTAGATGATCCAGGAGTAGGAGGTCCGGGTGGCTATTGATGGTCTTGCCCTCAAGAAGTCACCTGGTCCAGATGGCTTAGTTCTATTACACGGGCGACCCGATCAATACTGTAAGCAAGCACCAGTCTGCTAGATCGACGCTCATTTACTGGGCGTATTATATGGGGCGATTATCATTTAGCAAGAGCTGCATGGACATCGTTAGCCCTATTTGGTTTGGGTATATTGAATTCTATCAGGATTTCCTTAAAGTTTTGGGACTTGGCTTGGCGCTGCTTCCATGGGAAAATGTATGTGAGGGACAATGTGAAGTGCAGGAGCTGTGAGGATCGGGGATGTCCCCGGGAGGAGTGTGCAGGAGCTGTGAGGATGGGGGATGTCCCCGGGAGGAGTGTGCAGGAGCTGTGAGGATGGGGGATGTCCCCGGGGGGAGTGTGCGGGAGCTGTGAGGATGGGGGATGTCCCCGGGAGGAGTGTGCAGGAGCTGTGAGGATGGGGGATGTCCCCGGGAGGGGTGTGCGGGAGCTGTGAGGATGGGGGATGTCCCCGGGGGGAGTGTGCGGGAGCTGTGAGGATGGGGGATGTCCCCGGGAGGAGTGTGCAGGAGCTGTGAGGATGGGGGATGTCCCCGGGAGGAGTGTGCAGGAGCTGTGAGGATGGGGGATGTCCCCGGGAGGAGTGTGCAGGAGCTGTGAGGATGGGGGATGTTCCCGGGAGGAGTGTGCAGGAGCTGTGAGGATCGGGGATGTCCCCGGGAGGAGTGTGCAGGAGCTCTGAGGATGGGGGATGTCCCCGGGAGGAGTGTGCAGGAGCTGTGAGGATGGGGGATGTCCCCGGGAGGAGTGTGCAGGAGCTGTGAGGATAGAGGATGTCCCTGGGAGGAGTGTGCAGGAGCTGTGAGGATGGGGGATGTCCCCGGGAGGAGTGTGTGAGGATAGAGGATGTCCCCGGGAGGAGTGTGCGGGAGCTGTGAGGATGGGGGATGTCCCCGGGAGGAGTGTGCGGGAGCTGTGAGGATGGGGGATGTCCCTGGGAGGAGTGTGCAGGAGCTGTGAGGATGGGGGATGTTCCCGGGAGGAGTGTGCGGGAGCTGTGAGGATAGAGGATGTCCCCGGGGGGAGTGTGCAGGAGCTGTGAGGATGGGGGATGTCCCCGGGAGTGTGCGGGAGCTGTGAGGATAGAGGATGTCCCTGGGAGGAGTGTGCAGGAGCTGTCAGGATGGGGGATGTCCCCGGGAGGAGTGTGCGGGAGCTGTGAGGATGGGGGATGTCCCCGGGAAGAGTGTGCAGGAGCTGTGAGGATGGGGGATGTCCCCGGGAGTGTGCGGGAGCTGTGAGGATAGAGGATGTCCCCGGGAGGAGTGTGCAGGAGCTGTGAGGATTGGGGATGTCCCCGGGAGGAGTGTGCAGGAGCTCTGAGGATGGGGGATGTCCCCGGGAGGAGTGTGCAGGAGCTGTGAGGATGGGGGATGTCCCCGGGAGGAGTGTGCAGGAGCTGTGAGGATGGGGGATGTCCCGGGGAGGAGTGTGCGGGAGCTGTGAGGATGGGGGACGTCCCCGGGAGGAGTGTGCAGGAGCTGTGAGGATGGGGGATGTCCCCGGGAGGATTGTGCAGGAGCTCTGAGGATGGGGGATGTCCCCGGGAGGAGTGTGCGGGAGCTGTGAGGATGGGGGATGTCCCCGGGAGGAGTGTGCGGGAGCTGTGAGGATGGGGGATGTCCCCGGGAGGAGTGTGCAGGAGCTGTGAGGATGGAGGATGTCCCCGGGAGGAGTGTGCGGGAGCTGTGAGGATGGGGGATGTCCCCGGGAGGAGTGTGCAGGAGCTGTGAGGATGGAGGATGTCCCCGGGAGGAGTGTGCAGGAGCTGTGAGGATGGGGGATGTCCCCGGGAGGAGTGTGCAGGAGCTGTGAGGATGGGGGATGTTCCCGGGAGGATTGTGCAGGAGCTCTGAGGATGGGGGATGTTCCCGGGCGGAGTGTGCGGGAGCTGTGAGGATGGGGGATGTCCCCGGGAGGAGTGTGCGGGAGCTGTGAGGATGGGGGATGTCCCCGGGAGGAGTGTGCAGGAGCTCTGAAGATGGGGGATGTCCCCGGGAGGAGTGTGCAGGAGCTGTGAGGATGGGGGATGTCCCCGGGAGGAGTGTGCAGGAGCTGTGAGGATGGGGGACGTCCCCGGGAGGAGTGTGCAGGAGCTGTGAGGATGGGGGATGTCCCCGGGAGGAGTGTGCAGGAGCTGTGAGGATGGGGGATGTTCCCGGGAGGAGTGTGCAGGAGCTGTGAGGATCGGGGATGTCCCCGGGAGGAGTGTGCAGGAGCTCTGAGGATGGGGGATGTCCCCGGGAGGAGTGTGCAGGAGCTCTGAGGATGGGGGATGTCCCCGGGAGGAGTGTGCAGGAGCTGTGAGGATGGGGGATGTCCCCGGGAGGAGTGTGCGGGAGCTGTGAGGATGGGGGATGTCCCCGGGAGGAGTGTGCAGGAGCTGTGAGGATGGGGGATGTCCCCGGGAGGAGTGTGCAGGAGTTGTGAGGATGGGGGATGTCCCTGGGAGGAGTGTGCAGGAGCTGTGAGGATGGGGGATGTCCCCGGGAGGAGTGTGCAGGAGCTGTGAGGATTGGGGATGTCCCCGGGAGGAGTGTGCAGGAGCTCTGAGGATGGGGGATGTCCCCGGGAGGAGTGTGCAGGAGCTGTGAGGATGGGGGATGTCCCCGGGAGGAGTGTGCAGGAGCTGTGAGGATGGGGGATGTCCCCGGGAGGAGTGTGCAGGAGCTGTGAGGATTGGGGGATGTCCCTGGGGGGAGTGTGCGGGAGCTGTGAGGATGGGGGATGTCCCCGGGAGGAGTGTGCAGGAGCTCTGAGGATGGGGGATGTTCCCGGGAGGAGTGTGCGGGAGCTGTGAGGATAGAGGATGTCCCCGGGAGGAGTGTGCGGGAGCTGTGAGGATGGGGGATGTCCCCGGGAGGAGTGTGCGGGAGCTGTGAGGATGGGGGATGTCCCTGGGAGGAGTGTGCAGGAGCTGTGAGGATGGGGGATGTTCCCGGGAGGAGTGTGCGGGAGCTGTGAGGATAGGGGATGTCC
Source organism: Dendropsophus ebraccatus (assembly GCF_027789765.1). NCBI lineage: Eukaryota > Metazoa > Chordata > Amphibia > Anura > Hylidae > Dendropsophus > Dendropsophus ebraccatus. Next base: position 120,555,131 of record NC_091462.1, read on the forward strand.
CCGGGGGGAGTGTGCAGGAGCTGTGAGGATGGGGGATGTCCCCGGGAGTGTGCGGGAGCTGTGAGGATAGAGGATGTCCCTGGGAGGAGTGTGCAGGAGCTGTCAGGATGGGGGATGTCCCCGGGAGGAGTGTGCAGGAGCTCTGAGGATGGGGGATGTTCCCGGGAGGAGTGTGCGGGAGCTGTGAGGATAGAGGATGTCCCCGGGAGGAGTGTGCGGGAGCTGTGAGGATGGGGGATGTCCCCGGGAGGAGTGTGCGGGAGCTGTGAGGATGGGGGATGTCCCTGGGAGGAGTGTGCAGGAGCTGTGAGGATGGGGGATGTTCCCGGGAGGAGTGTGCGGGAGCTGTGAGGATAGAGGATGTCCCCGGGGGGAGTGTGCAGGAGCTGTGAGGATGGGGGATGTCTCCGGGAGTGTGCGGGAGCTGTGAGGATAGAGGATGTCCCTGGGAGGAGTGTGCAGGAGCTGTCAGGATGGGGGATGTCCCCGGGAGGAGTGTGCGGGAGCTGTGAGGATGGGGGATGTCCCCGGGAAGAGTGTGCAGGAGCTGTGAGGATGGGGGATGTCCCCGGGAGTGTGCGGGAGCTGTGAGGATAGAGGATGTCCCCGGGAGGAGTGTGCAGGAGCTGTGAGGATTGGGGATGTCCCCGGGAGGAGTGTGCAGGAGCTGTGAGGATGGGGGATGTCCCCGGGAGGAGTGTGCAGGAGCTGTGAGGATGGGGGATGTCCCGGGGAGGAGTGTGCGGGAGCTGTGAGGATGGGGGACGTCCCCGGGAGGAGTGTGCGGGAGCTGTGAGGATGGGGGATGTCCCCGGGAGGATTGTGCAGGAGCTCTGAGGATGGGGGATGTCCCCGGGAGGAGTGTGCGGGAGCTGTGAGGATGGGGGATGTCCCCGGGAGGAGTGTGCGGGAGCTGTGAGGATGGGGGATGTCCCCGGGAGGAGTGTGCAGGAGCTGTGAGGATGGGGGATGTCCCCGGGAGGAGTGTGCGGGAGCTGTGAGGATGGGGGATGTCCCCGGGAGGAGTGTGCAGGAGCTGTGAGGATGGAGGATGTCCCCGGGAGGAGTGTGCAGGAGCTGTGAGGATGGGGGATGTCCCCGGGAGGAGTGTGCAGGAGCTGTGAGGATGGGGATGTTCCCGGGAGGATTGTGCAGGAGCTCTGAGGATGGGGGATGTTCCCGGGCGGAGTGTGCGGGAGCTGTGAGGATGGGGGATGTCCCCGGGAGGAGTGTGCGGGAGCTGTGAGGATGGGGGATGTCCCCGGGAGGAGTGTGCAGGAGCTCTGAAGATGGGGGATGTCCCCGGGAGGAGTGTGCAGGAGCTGTGAGGATGGGGGATGTTCCCGGGAGGAGTGTGCAGGAGCTGTGAGGATGGGGGATGTCCCCGGGAGGAGTGTGCGGGAGCTGTGAGGATGGGGGATGTCCCCGGGAGGGGTGTGCGGGAGCTGTGAGGATGGGGGATGTCCCCGGGAGGAGTGTGCAGGAGCTGTGAGGATGGGGGATGTCCCCGGGAGGAGTGTGCGGGAGCTGTGAGGATGGGGGATGTCCCCGGAAGGAGTGTGCGGGAGCTGTGAGGATGGGGGATGTCCCCGTAAGGAGTGTGCGGGAGCTGTGAGGATGGGGGATGTCCCCGGGAGGAGTGTGCGGGAGCTGTGAGGATGGGGGATGTTCTCGGGAGGAGTGTGCGGGAGCTCTGAGGATGGGGGATGTTCCCGGGAGGAGTGTGCGGGAGCTCTGAGGATGGGGGATGTCCCCGGGGGGAGTGTGCGGGCGCTGTGAGGATGGGGGATGTCCCCGGGGGGAGTGTGCGGGAGCTGTGAGGATGGGGGATGTCCCCGGGGGGAGTGTGCAGGAGCTCTGAGGATGGGGGATGTTCCCGGGGGGAGTGTGCAGGAGCTGTGAGGATGGGGGATGTCCCCGGGAGGAGTGTGCGGGAGCTGTGAGGATAGAGGATGTCCCCGGGGGGAGTGTGCGGGAGCTCTGAGGATGGGGGATGTTCCCGGGAGGAGTGTGCAGGAGCTGTGAGGATGGGGGATGTCCCCGGGAGGAGTGTGCAGGAGCTGTGAGGATGGGGGATGTCCCCGGGAGGAGTGTGCAGGAGCTGTGAGGATGGGGGATGTCCCCGGGAGGAGTGTGCAGGAGCTGTGAGGATGGGGGATGTCCCCGGGAGGAGTGTGCAGGAGCTCTGAAGATGGGGGTTGCCCCGGGAGGAGTGTGCAGGAGCTCTGAAGATGGGGGATGTCCCCGGGAGGAGTGTGCAGGAGCTGTGAGGATGGGGGGGGGATGTCCCCGGGAGGAGTGTGCAGGAGCTGTGAGGATGGGGGATGTCCCCGGGAGGAGTGTGCAGGAGCTCTGAAGATTGGGGATGTCCCCGGGAGGAGTGTGCAGGAGCTGTGAGGATGGGGGATGTCCCCGGGAGGAGTGTGCAGGAGCTGTGAGGATGGGGGATGTCCCCGGGAGGAGTGTGCAGGAGCTGTGAGGATGGGGGATGTCCCCGGGGGGAGTGTGCGGGAGCTGTGAGGATGGGGGATGTCCCCGGGAGGAGTGTGCAGGAGCTCTGAGGATGGGGGATGTCCCCGGGAGGAGTGTGCAGGAGCTGTGAGGATGGGGGATGTCCCCGGGAGGAGTGTGCAGGAGCTCTGAAGATGGGGGATGTCCCCGGGAGGAGTGTGCAGGAGCTCTGAGGATGGGGGATGTCCCCGGGGGGAGTGTGCGGGAGCTGTGAGGATGGGGGATGTCCCCGGGAGGAGTGTGCAGGAGCTGTGAGGATGGGGGATGTCCCCGGGAGGAGTGTGCAGGAGCTCTGAAGATGGGGGATGTCCCCGGGAGGAGTGTGCAGGAGCTGTGAGGATGGGGGATGTCCCCGGGAGGAGTGTGCGGGAGCTCTGAGGATGGGGGATGTCCCCGGGAGGAGTGTGCAGGAGCTGTGAGGATGGGGGATGTCCCCGGGAGGCGTGTGCAGGAGCTCTGAGGATGGGGGATGTCCCCGGGAGGAGTGTGCAGGAGCTGTGAGGATGGGGGACGTCCCCGGGAGGAGTGTGCAGGAGCTCTGAGGATGGGGGATGTCCCCGGGAGGAGTGTGCAGGAGCTGTGAGGATCGGGGATGTCCCCGGGAGGAGTGTGCAGGAGCTGTGAGGATGGGGGATGTCCCCGGGAGTGTGCGGGAGCTGTGAGGATGGGGGATGTCCCCGGGAGGAGTGTGCAGGAGCTGTGAGGATGGGGGATGTCCCCGGGAGGAGTGTGCAGGAGCTGTGAGGATCGGGGATGTCCCCGGGAGGAGTGTGCGGGAGCTGTGAGGATCGGGGATGTCCCCGGGAGGAGTGTGGAGGCATGCTGGAAAGCTGGGAGAATTTTCTGCTTCATTGTCCCTTTAATACAGAGGTGTACAACAGGGTGGGCGCGTCTGTCGGGGGCCCAGGTTGCCTGATCCTCGGATATACTGTACATAGAGGGTATACATAGAGGGTATACATAGAGGATATACTGTACATAGAGGATATACATATAGGATATACTGTACATAGAGGGTATACATAGAGGATATACTGTACATAGAGGGTATACATAGAGGATATACTGTACATAGAGGGTATACATATAGGATATACTGTACATAGAGGGTATACATATAGGATATACTGTACATAGAGGATATACATAGAGGATATACTGTACATAGAGGGTATACATATAGGATATACTGTACATAGAGGATATACTGTACATAGAGGGTATACATAGAGGATATACTGTACATAGAGGGTATACATATAGGATATACTGTACATAGAGGGTATACATATAGGATATACTGTACATAGAGGATATACATATAGGATATACTGTACATAGAGGGTATACATAGAAGGTATACATAGAGGATATACTGTACATAGAGGGTATACATATAGGATATACTGTACATAGAGGATATACTGTACATAGAGGGTATACATAGAGGATATACTGTACATAGAGGATATACATAGAGGGTATACATAGAGGATATACTGTACATAGAGGATATACATATAGGATATACTGTTCATAGAGGGTATATAGAGGATATACTGTACATAGAGGGTATACATATAGGATATACTGTACATAGAGGATATACTGTACATAGAGGGTATACATATAGGATATACTGTACATAGAGGGTATACATTTAGGATATACTGTACATAGAGCATATACATAGGATATACTGTACATAGAGGGTATACATATAGGATATACATATAGGGTATACTGTACATAGAGGGTATACATAGAGCATATACATAGGATATACTGTACATAGAGGGTATACATATAGGATATACATATAGGGTATACTGTACATAGAGGGTATACATAGAGCATATACATAGGATATACTGTACATAGAGGGTATACATATAGGATATACATATAGGGTATACTGTACATAGAGGGTATACATAGAGGATATACTGTACATAGAGGATATACTGTACATAGAGGGTATACATAGAGGATATACTGTACATAGAGGATATACATATAGGATATACTGTACATAGAGGGTATACATATAGGATATACTGTACATAGAGGATATACATATAGGATATACTGTACATAGAGGGTATACATATAGGATATACTGTACATAGAGGATATACTGTACATAGAGGATATACTGTACATAGAGGGTATACATGTAGGATATACTGTACATAGAGGATATACTGTACATAGAGGATATACTGTACATAGAGGATATACTGTACATAGTGGGTATACATATAGGATATACATATAGGATATACTGTACATAGAGGGTATACATAGAGGATATACTGTACATAGAGGGTATACATATAGGGCAGGGGTCCTCAACTGGCGGACCGCGGTCCGAACCCGGACCGCGGAGGCCAGCTGTCCGGACCCCTGGTCAGACCTCCTAACCGCCCCGGATCCGGTCCGTCCCGGGGAAGTTAGGAGGTCCCGCTCCCCACCGCACTGCCTCCCGCCCCATAGTCGTACTGTCCTTAGATGTCAGTACGCCTGTGGGGCTGGGGGCAGTGTCAGTCCGGCCCCCGGCTGATACGCGCTCTGGGGATGTCCCGGGGATTCCCCAGCAGAGCGCGCACCACAGACCTCAGTGTACGCTGCCGGCCTGTCCTTCCCGGAAGTGCAGGCCGGCGGCGTACGCTGAGGTCACTGATGCGCGCTCTGCTGGGGAATCCCCGGGACATCCCTACAGAGTGCGTATCAGCCGGGGGCCGGACCGACGGGAAGAGAAGAAGCCAGCCGCAGCGGGGAACGAGGTGCTAGGTGAGTTGTTTTTGTTATTTTTTTTTCTCTCTGGGGGGCATCTACAAGGGGAGAGCGCACAGGTGGACTATATACTACAGGGGGGACCTCACAGGGGGCTATATACTACTGAGGGGGAGCGCACAGGGGGCTATATACTACAGGGGGGACCTCACAGGGGGCTATATACTACTGAGGGGTCTATATACTACTGGGGGGAGCACACAGGGGGTTATATACTACAGGGGGGACCTCACAGGGGCTATATACTACAGGGGGAAAGCACAAGGGGGGCTATATACTACTGGGGGGGACCTCACAGGGGGCTATATACTACTGGGGGGAGAGCACAGGGGCGCTATATACTACTGGGGGGAGAGCACAGAGGCGCTATATACTAAAGGGGGACAGCGCACGGGGGGGGCTATATACTACAGGGGGACAGCGCACGGGGGGGCTATATACTACAGGGGAGCTCACAGGGGGCTATATACTACAGGGGGGAGCTCACAGGGGGGCTATATACTACTTGGGGGGAGCTCACGGGGGCTATATACTACAGGGGGGAGCTCACAGGGGGCTATATACTACAGGGGGAGAGCACAGGGGGGCTATATACTACTGGGGGGAGCTCACAGGGGGCTATATACTACTGGGGGACAGCGCACAGGGGGCTATATACTACAGGGGGAGAGCGCACAGGGGGGCTATATACTACTGGGGGGAGCTCACAGGGGGCTATATTCTACAGGGGGAGAGCGCACGGGGAGGCGATATACTACTGGGGGGAGCTCACAGGGGGCTATATACTACAGGGGGAGAGCGCACAGGGGGGCTATATACTACTGGGGGAGCAACAGGGGGCTATATACTACTGAGGGAGAGCGCACAGGGGGGGCTATACACTACTGGGGGAGCAACAGGGGGGCTATATACTACCAGGGCAGTCACCCCCTTTGTACCTAATATCAAAGGCCTGGTGAGAGAGAAAAAAATGCCAGTTTTCCCGCTAATAAGCAGCAATTCTGTATATAAATAGTTGAATGTTTGTGACAAAGTAACAAAACACGTTTCCTACTGATGTTCAGCTCGGACCTTCACCTGACAATAGACCCCGGTAAGTGGACCTTCACTAAAAGTTGTTGAGTACCCCTGATATAGGGTATACTGTACATAGAGGGTATACATATAGGGTATACTGTACATAGAGGATATACATAGAGGATATACTGTACATAGAGGGTATACATATAGGATATACTGTACATAGAGGATATACATATAGGATATGCTGTACATAGAGGATATACATATAGGATATACTGTACATAGAGGATATACTGTACATAGAGGATATACTGTACATAGAGGGTATACATATAGGATATACTGTACATAGAGGATATACTGTACATAGAGGATATACTGTACATAGAGGGTATACATATAGGATATACTGTACATAGAGGGTATACATATAGGATATACTGTACATAGAGGATATACATATAGGATATACTGTACATAGAGGATATACTGTACATAGAGGATATACATATAGGATATACTGTACATAGAGGATATACTGTACATAGAGGATATACATATAGGATATACTGTACATAGAGGATATACATATAGGATATACTGTACATAGAGGGTATACATATAGGATATACTGTACATAGAGGATATACTGTACATAGAGGGTATACATATAGGATATACTGTACATAGAGGGTATACATAGAGGATATACTGTACATAGAGGGTATACATATAGGATATACTGTACATAGAGGATATACATAGAGGATATACTGTACATAGAGGATATACTGTACATAGAGGGTATACATATAGGATATACTGTACATAGAGGGTATACATAGAGGATATACTGTACATAGTGGGTATACATATAGGATATACTGTACATAGAGGGTATACATAGAAGGTATACATAGAGGATATACTGTACATAGAGGGTATACATATAGGGTATACTGTACATAGAGGATATACATAGAGGATATACTGTACATAGAGGATATACATATAGGATATGCTGTACATAGAGGATATACTGTACATAGAGGGTATACATAGAGGGTATACATAGAGGATATACTGTACATAGAGGGTATACATATAGGGTATACTGTACATAGAGGATATACATAGAGGATATACTGTACATAGAGGGTATACATATAGGATATACTGTACATAGAGGATATACTGTACATAGAGGGTATACTGTACATAGAGGATATACTGTACATAGTGGGTATACATATAGGGTATACTGTACATAGAGGGTATACATATAGGATATACTGTACATAGAGGGTATACATAGAGGATATACTGTACATAGAGGGTATACATAGAGGATATACTGTACATAGAGGATATACATATAGGATATGCTGTACATAGAGGATATACTGTACATAGAGGATATACATAGAGGGTATACATAGAGGATATACTGTACATAGAGGGTATACATATAGGGTATACTGTACATAGAGGATATACATAGAGGATATACTGTACATAGAGGGTATACATATAGGATATACTGTACATAGAGGATATACATAGAGGATATACTGTACATAGAGGGTATACATATAGGATATACTGTACATAGAGGATATACATATAGGATATGCTGTACATAGAGGATATACATATAGGATATACTGTACATAGAGGATATACTGTACATAGAGGATATACATATAGGATATACTGTACATAGAGGGTATACATATAGGATATACTGTACATAGAGGGTATACATATAGGATATACTGTACATAGAGGGTATACATAGAGGATATACTGTACATAGAGGATATACTGTACATAGAGGGTATACATATAGGATATACTGTACATAGAGGGTATACATAGAGGATATACTGTACATAGTGGGTATACATATAGGGTATACTGTACATAGAGGGTATACATAGAGGATATACTGTACATAGAGGGTATACATAGAGGATAAACTGTACATAGAGGGTATACATAGAGGATATACTGTACATAGAGGATATACTGTACATAGAGGGTATACATATAGGATATACTGTACATAGAGGGTATACATATAGGATATACTGTACATAGAGGGTATACATATAGGATATACTGTACATAGAGGGTATACATAGAGGATATACTGTACATAGAGGGTATACATAGAGGATATACTGTACATAGAGGGTATACATAGAGGATATACTGTACATAGAGGATATACATATAGGATATACTGTACATAGAGGGTATACATAGAGGGTATACTGTACATAGAGGGTATACATATAGGATATACTGTACATAGAGGGTATACATAGAGGATATACTGTACATAGAGGGTATACATAGAGGATATACTGTACATAGAGGATATACTGTACATAGAGGGTATACATAGAGGATATACTGTACATAGAGGGTATACATATGGGATATACTGTATAAGAATAGTCACAACACCTCGCCTTCAATAAAACACTACTCCTTTATTGAATATATGCTGTTTGAGGACGTGGACTTTGGCGAGACACATGTCGCTCTGGTAAGGCGCTTCCTCCTGGCCCTATGGTTGGCCGGAGGTCTGGTGCCCATGTTTAGTGCTGTAGGACCCCCATTGTCCTGATGCGGTTGGGCCTCCATCAGGCAGTATGGGCACAGCATATATGTTCAGCAATGACTGGTGACGTGTGTGGCTGCTCAGTGGTATACATGTGGTATATACATGGCAGTACATATCCTGAGATGGCACCATGCGGTGTGGTCGCTGGGAGCAGGCATGGGGCACACTATGGGCTGGGTATGAGTATTAGCGGCAGTGGCGGGGTTACAGGCGCTGATCATGGTGGGGCAGATTGTTGTGAGGAGGGGGTCACTGAGATGATTGCTGGGTTCTCACGGGAAGATGATTTACTGGTACTTCTACTTGGTTCCTGCTCCTACAATCTGCAGGTGACGGTGCATGGTGTATCTCACACTCACGCTTCCTTCCTCCCCCAGCCCCCTAAAACCACAACTATAAGGTCACCTCCTCTTCTCCTTCCTTGGGTGTCACCTCATGACTGTCTCAGCACTCTCTCAGCCCACAATCCTGTCTGTTTCTGGGTTACTGTTTGTCGGGCTATCTCGGCTCTCATGGCCGGCTCCTGGCTCCTGGTGCTGCTGTCCGTTCTTGGAGGTAGGCTTCTGGCTCCTTGTGGTGCTGCTGTCCGTTCTTGGAGGTAGGCTTCTGGCTCCTTGTGGTGCTGCTGTCCGTTCTTGGAGGTAGGCTTCTGGCTCCTGGTGCTGCTGTCCGTTCTTGGAGGTAGGCTTCTGGCTCCTGGTGCTGCTGTCCGTTCTTGGAGATAGGCTTCTGGCTCCTTGTGGTGCTGCTGTCCGTTCTTGGAGGTAGGCTTCTGGCTCCTTGTGGTGCTGCTGTCCGTTCTTGGAGGTAGGCTTCTGGCTCCTGGTGCTGCTGTCCGTTCTTGGAGGTAGGCTTCTGGCTCCTTGTGGTGCTGCTGTCCGTTCTTGGAGGTAGGCTTCTGGCTCCTTGTGGTGCTGCTGTCCGTTCTTGGAGGTAGGCTTCTGGCTCCTTGTGGTGCTGCTGTCCGTTCTTGGAGGTAGGCTTCTGGCTCCTTGTGGTGCTGCTGTCCGTTCTTGGAGGTAGGCTTCTGGCTCCTTGTGGTGCTGCTGTCCGTTCTTGGAGGTAGGCTTCTGGCTCCTGGTGCTGCTGTCCGTTCTTGGAGGTAGGCTTCTGGCTCCTGGTGCTGCTGTCCGTTCTTGGAGGTAGGCTTCTGACTCCTTGTGGTGCTGCTGTCCGTTCTTGGAGGTAGGCTTCTGACTCCTTGTGGTGCTGCTGTCCGTTCTTGGAGGTAGGCTTCTGGCTCCTTGTGGTGCTGCTGTCCGTTCTTGGAGGTAGGCTTCTGGCTCCTTGTGCTGCTGTCCGTTCTTGGAGGTAGGCTTCTGGCTCCTTGTGGTGCTGCTGTCCGTTCTTGGAGGTAGGCTTCTGGCTCCTTGTGGTGCTGCTGTCCGTTCTTGGAGGTAGGCTTCTGGCTCCTGGTGCTGCTGTCCGTTCTTGGAGGTAGGCTTCTGGCTCCTTGTGGTGCTGCTGTCCGTTCTTGGAGGTAGGCTTCTGGCTCCTTGTGGTGCTGCTGTCCGTTCTTGGAGGTAGGCTTCTGGCTCCTGGTGCTGCTGTCCGTTCTTGGAGGTAGGCTTCTGGCTCCTGGTGCTGCTGTCCGTTCTTGGAGGTAGGCTTCTGGCTGCTCAGCTCTCATCTTTCGGGGGCCTCATCTATACACTGCTGTCTCTTTTTCAGACCTGGAGTTGTCTCTCTCTTACAATGTGGAGGTCTCGGGGCACAGACTTTCCCCCACAGAGGTCGGCAGTCGCTTTGGGTACAAAGTGAGACAGTTCACTTCCAGCATTGGACAGAGGTGAGGTCTCCGGAGCATTGGCTCTAACGTTATATAGCACCGACAACGTCCATGGCTAAGATACGGCCACAGCAGCCTGCAACTACTAATATATACCGTATACATAATATAGATATATAGGATACATACCGTATACATAATATAGATATATAGGATACATACCGTATACATAATATAGATATATAGGATACATACCGTATACATAATATAGATATATAGGATACATACCGTATACATAATATAGATATATAGGATACATACCGTATACATAATATAGATATATAGGATACATACCGTATACATAATATAGATATATAGGATACATACCGTATACATAATATAGATATATAGGATACATACCGTATACATAATATAGATATATAGGATACATACCGTATACATAATATAGATATATAGGATACATACCGTACACATAATATAGATATATAGGATACATACCGTATACATAATATAGATATATAGGATACATACCGTATACATAATATAGATATATAGGATACATACCGTATACATAATATAGATATATAGGATACATACCGTATACATAATATAGATATATAGGATACATACCGTATACATAATATAGATATATAGGATACATACCGTATACATAATATAGATATATAGGATACATACCGTATACATAATATAGATATATAGGATATTATAAGACACACTATATACGTAATTTAGTTTATATGTAATGATTATATATCCTGTTCCTCTATATCCTCCGGTCACTGATTACAATGGCCGCTATCACACATTTCATCACACATTGATTCTCCTCTTAGAGTCCTCGTCGGAGATCCCGATTCCAACACGTTACAATCCTGTGATGTCAGCAGTAAAAAATGTGACAACATAACCCTGCCAAGTATGTATGTGTGCGAGTAGCTGTAACAGGGCGACTCCAGGCCGACGGAACCTCAGCGGATCACCACAACCCCTCCCCCCGCTGTGTATTATCCCCCTTATAGATGGCTCCTCTGTGTATTATCCTTATAGATGGCTCCTCTGTGTATTATCCTTATAGATGGCTCCTCTGTGTATTATCCTTATAGATGGCTCCTCTGTGTATTATCCCCCTTATAGATGGCTCCTCTGTGTATTATCCCCCTTATAGATGGCTCCTCTGTGTATTATCCCCCTTATAGATGGCTCCTCTGTGTATTATCCTTATAGATGGCTCCTCTGTGTATTATCCTTATAGATGGCTCCTCTGTGTATTATCCTTATAGATGGCTCCTCTGTGTATTATCCCCGTTATAGATGGCTCCTCTGTGTATTATCCTTATAGATGGCTCCTCTGTGTATTATCCTTATAGATGGCTCCTCTGTGTATTATCCCCCTTATAGATGGCTCCTCTGTGTATTATCCCCCTTATAGATGGCTCCTATGTGTATTATCCTTATAGATGGCTCCTCTGTGTATTATCCTTATAGATGGCTCCTCTGTGTATTATCCCCCTTATAGATGGCTCCTCTGTGTATTATCCTTATAGATGGCTCCTCTGTGTATTATCCCCCTTATAGATGGCTCCTCTGTGTATTATCCCCCTTATAGATGGCTCCTATGTGTATTATCCTTATAGATGGCTCCTCTGTGTATTATCCCCCTTATAGATGGCTCCTCTGTGTATTATCCCCCTTATAGATGGCTCCTCTGTGTATTATCCCTTATAGATGGCTCCTCTGTGTATTATCCCCCTTATAGATGGCTCCTCTGTGTATTATCCCCCTTATAGATGGCTCCTCTATGTATTATCCTCCTTATAGATGGCTCCTCTGTGTATTATCCTTATAGATGGCTCCTCTGTGTATTATCCTTATAGATGGCTCCTCTGTGTATTATCCTCCTTATAGATGGCTCCTCTGTGTATTATCCTTATAGATGGCTCCTCTGTGTATTATCCCCCTTATAGATGGCTCCTCTGTGTATTATCCTCCTTATAGATGGCTCCTCTGTGTATTATCCCCCTTATAGATGGCTCCTCTGTGTATTATCCCCCTTATAGATGGCTCCTCTGTGTATTATCCCTTATAGATGGCTCCTCTGTGTATTATCCCCCTATAGATGGCTCCTCTGTGTATTATCCCCCTTATAGATGGCTCCTCTATGTATTATCCTCCTTATAGATGGCTCCTCTGTGTATTATCCTTATAGATGGCTCCTCTGTGTATTATCCTTATAGATGGCTCCTCTGTGTATTATCCTCCTTATAGATGGCTCCTCTGTGTATTATCCTTATAGATGGCTCCTCTGTGTATTATCCCCCTTATAGATGGCTCCTCTGTGTATTATCCTCCTTATAGATGGCTCCTCTGTGTATTATCCTTATAGATGGCTCCTCTGTGTATTATCCTTATAGATGGCTCCTCTGTGTATTATCCCCCTTATAGATGGCTCCTCTGTGTATTATCCTTATAGATGGCTCCTCTGTGTATTATCCTTATAGATGGCTCCTCTGTGTATTATCCCCCTTATAGATGGCTCCTCTGTGTATTATCCTTATAGATGGCTCCTCTGTGTATTATCCCCCTTATAGATGGCTCCTCTGTGTATTATCCTTATAGATGGCTCCTCTGTGTATTATCCCCCTTATAGATGGCTCCTCTGTGTATTATCCTTATAGATGGCTCCTCTGTGTATTATCCCCCTTATAGATGGCTCCTCTGTGTATTATCCCCCTTATAGATGGCTCCTCTGTGTATTATCCTTATAGATGGCTCCTCTGTGTATTATCCTTATAGATGGCTCCTCTGTGTATTATCCTCCTTATAGATGGCTCCTCTGTGTATTATCCCCCTTATAGATGGCTCCTATGTGTATTATCCTTATAGATGGCTCCTCTGTGTATTATCCTTATAGATGGCCCCTCTGTGTATTATCCTTATAGATGGCTCCTCTGTGTATTATCCCCCTTATAGATGGCTCCTCTGTGTATTATCCTTATAGATGGCTCCTCTGTGTATTATCCTTATAGATGGCTCCTCTGTGTATTATCCTCCTTATAGATGGCTCCTCTGTGTATTATCCCCCTTATAGATGGCTCCTCTGTGTATTATCCTTATAGATGGCTCCTCTGTGTATTATCCTCCTTATAGATGGCTCCTCTGTGTATTATCCCCCTTATAGATGGCTCCTCTGTGTATTATCCCCCTTATAGATGGCTCCTCTGTGTATTATCCTTATAGATGGCTCCTCTGTGTATTGTCCTCCTTATAGATGGCTCCTCTGTGTATTATCCTCCGTATAGATGGCTCCTCTGTGTATTATCCCCCATATAGATGGCTCCTCTGTGTATTATCCCCCTTATAGATGACTCCTCTGTGTATTATCCTTATAGATGGCTCCTCTGTGTATTATCCTTATAGATGGCTCCTCTGTGTATTATCCTTATAGATGGCTCCTCTGTGTATTATCCTTATAGATGGCTCCTCTGTGTATTATCCTTATAGATGGCTCCTCTGTGTATTATCCCCCTTATAGATGGCTCCTCTGTGTATTATCCTCCTTATAGATGGCTCCTCTGTGTATTATCCTTATAGATGGCTCCTCTGTGTATTATCCCCCTTATAGATGGCTCCTCTGTGTATTATCCCCCTTATAGATGGCTCCTCTGTGTATTATCCCCCTTATAGATATCTCCTCTGTGTATTATCCTTATAGATGGCTCCTCTGTGTATTCCCCCTTATAGATGGCTCCTCTGTGTATTATCCTTATAGATGGCTCCTCTGTGTATTATCCTTATAGATGGCTCCTCTGTGTATTATCCTTATAGATGGCTCCTCTGTGTATTATCCTCCTTATAGATGGCTCCTCTGTGTATTATCCCCCTTATAGATGGCTCCTCTGTGTATTATCCCCCTTATAGATGGCTCCTCTGTGTATTATCCTTATAGATGGCTCCTCTGTGTATTGTCCTCCTTATAGATGGCTCCTCTGTGTATTATCCTCCGTATAGATGGCTCCTCTGTGTATTATCCCCCATATAGATGGCTCCTCTGTGTATTATCCCCCTTATAGATGACTCCTCTGTGTATTATCCTTATAGATGGCTCCTCTGTGTATTATCCTTATAGATGGCTCCTCTGTGTATTATCCTTATAGATGGCTCCTCTGTGTATTATCCTTATAGATGGCTCCTCTGTGTATTATCCTTATAGATGGCTCCTCTGTGTATTATCCCCCTTATAGATGGCTCCTCTGTGTATTATCCCCCTTATAGATGGCTCCTCTGTGTATTATCCCCCTTATAGATATCTCCTCTGTGTATTATCCTTATAGATGGCTCCTCTGTGTATTCCCCCTTATAGATGGCTCCTCTGTGTATTATCCTTATAGATGGCTCCTCTGTGTATTATCCTTATAGATGGCTCCTCTGTGTATTATCCCCCTTATAGATGGCTCCTCTGTGTATTATCCCCCTTATAGATGGCTCCTCTGTGTATTATCCTTATAGATGGCTCCTCTGTGTATTATCCTTATAGATGGCTCCTCTGTGTATTATCCCCCTTATAGATGGCTCCTCTGTGTATTATCCCCCTTATAGATGGCTCCTCTGTGTATTATCCCCCTTATAGATGGCTCCTCTGTGTATTATCCCCCTTATAGATGGCTCCTCTGTGTATTATCCTCCTTATAGATGGCTCCTCTGTGTATTATCCCCCTTATAGATGGCTCCTCTGTGTATTATCCTCCTTATAGATGGCTCCTCTGTGTATTATCCTCCTTATAGATGGCTCCTCTGTGTATTATCCCCCTTATAGATGGCTCCTCTGTGTATTATCCTTATAGATGGCTCCTCTGTGTATTATCCTTATAGATGGCTCCTCTGTGTATTCCCCCTTATAGATGGCTCCTCTGTGTATTATCCTTCTTATAGATGGCTCCTCTGTGTATTATCCTCCTTATAGATGGCTCCTCTGTGTATTATCCCCCTTATAGATGGCTCCTCTGTGTATTATCCTCCTTATAGATGTCTCCTCTGTGTATTATCCTCCTTATAGATGGCTCCTCTGTGTATTATCCCCCTTATAGATGGCTACTCTGTGTATTATCCTTATAGATGGCTCCTCTGTGTATTATCCTCCTTATAGATGGCTCCTCTGTGTATTATCCCCCTTATAGATGGCTCCTCTGTGTATTATCCCCCTTATAGATGGCTCCTCTGTGTATTATCCCCCTTATAGATGGCTCCTCTGTGTATTATCCCCCTTATAGATGGCTCCTCTGTGTATTATCCCCCTTATAGATGGCTCCTCTGTGTATTATCCTCCGTATAGATGGCTCCTCTGTGTATTATCCTTATAGATGGCTCCTCTGTGTATTATCCCCCTTATAGAGGGCTCCTCTGTGTATTATCCCCCTTATAGATGGCTCCTCTGTGTATTATCCCCCTTATAGATGGCTCCTCTGTGTATTATCCCCCTTATAGATGGCTCCTCTGTGTATTATCCCCCTTATAGATGGCTCCTCTGTGTATTATCCTTATAGATGGCTCCTCTGTGTATTATCCTTATAGATGGCTCCTCTGTGTATTATCCCTCTTATAGATGGCTCCTCTGTGTATTATCCCCCTTATAGATGGCTCCTCTGTGTATTATCCCCCCTTATAGATGGCCCCTCTGTGTATTATCCCCCCTTATAGATGGCTCCTCTGTGTATTATCCTTATAGATGGCTCCTCTGTGTATTATCCCCCTTATAGATGGCTCCTCTGTGTATTATCCTTATAGATGGCTCCTCTGTGTATTATCCTTATAGATGGCTCCTCTGTGTATTATCCTTATAGATGGCTCCTCTGTGTATTATCCTTATAGATGGCTCCTCTGTGTATTATCCTTATAGATGGCTCCTCTGTGTATTATCCTTATAGATGGCTCCTCTGTGTATTATCCCCCTTATAGATGGCTCCTCTGTGTATTATCCTTATAGATGGCTCCTCTGTGTATTATCCCCCTTATAGATGGCTCCTCTGTGTATTATCCTTATAGATGGCTCCTCTGTGTATTATCCCCCTTATAGATGGCTCCTCTGTGTATTATCCTCCTTATAGATGGCTCCTCTGTGTATTATCCCCCTTATAGATGGCTCCTCTGTGTATTATCCTCCTTATAGATGGCTCCTCTGTGTATTATCCCCCTTATAGATGGCTCCTCTGTGTATTATCCTTATAGATGGCTCCTCTGTGTATTATCCTTATAGATGGCTCCTCTGTGTATTATCCCCCTTATAGATGGCTCCTCTGTGTATTATCCTTATAGATGGCTCCTCTGTGTATTCCTCCTTATAGATGGCTCCTCTGTGTATTATCCTCCTTATAGATGGCTCCTCTGTGTATTATCCCCCTTATAGATGGCTCCTCTGTGTATTATCCCCCTTATAGATGGCTCCTCTGTGTATTATCCTCCTTATAGATGGCTCTTCTGTGTATTATCCCCCTTATAGATGGCTCCTCTGTGTATTATCCTTATAGATGGCTCCTCTGTGTATTATCCTTATAGATGGCTCCTCTGTGTATTATCCTTATAGATGGCTCCTCTGTGTATTATCCTTATAGATGGCTCCTCTGTGTATTATCCCCCTTATAGATGGCTCCTCTGTGTATTATCCTCCTTATAGATGGCTCCTCTGTGTATTATCCTTATAGATGGCTCCTCTGTGTATTATCCCCCTTATAGATGGCTCCTCTGTGTATTATCCTTATAGATGGCTCCTCTGTATATTATCCCCCTTATAGATGGCTCCTCTGTGTATTATCCTCCTTATAGATGGCTCCTCTGTGTATTATCCCCCTTATAGATGGCTCCTCTGTGTATTATCCTTATAGATGGCTCCTCTGTGTATTATCCCCCTTATAGATGGCTCCTCTGTGTATTATCCTCCTTATAGATGGCTCCTCTGTGTATTATCCTCCTTATAGATGGCTCCTCTGTGTATTATCCCCCTTATAGATGGCTCCTCTGTGTATTATCCTTATAGATGGCTCCTCTGTGTATTATCCTTATAGATGGCTCCTCTGTGTATTATCCCCCTTATAGATGGCTCCTCTGTGTATTATCCTTATAGATGGCTCCTCTGTGTATTATCCCCCTTATAGATGGCTCCTCTGTGTATTATCCTCCTTATAGATGGCTCCTCTGTGTATTATCCCCCTTATAGATGGCTCCTCTGTGTATTATCCCCCCTTATAGATGGCTCCTCTGTGTATTATCCTCCTTATAGATGGCTCCTCTGTGTATTATCCTCCTTATAGATGGCTCCTCTGTGTATTATCCTTATAGATGGCTCCTCTGTGTATTATCCTTATAGATGGCTCCTCTGTGTATTATCCGTATAGATGGCCCCTCTGTGTATTATCCCCCTTATAGATGGCTCCTCTGTGTATTATCCCCCTTATAGATGGCTCCTCTGTGTATTATCCTCCTTATAGATGCCTCCTCTGTGTATTATCCTTATAGATGGCTCCTCTGTGTATTATCCTTATAGATGGCTCCTCTGTGTATTATCCCCCTTATAGATGGCTCCTCTGTGTATTATCCTTATAGATGGCTCCTCTGTGTATTATCCTTATAGATGGCTCCTCTGTGTATTATCCCCCTTATAGATGGCTCCTCTGTGTATTATCCCTCCTTATAGATGGCTCCTCTGTGTATTATCCCCCTTATAGATGGCTCCTCTGTGTATTATCCTCCTTATAGATGGCTCCTCTGTGTATTATCCCCCTTATAGATGGCTCCTCTGTGTATTATCCTTATAGATGGCTCCTCTGTGTATTATCCCCCTTATAGATGGCTCCTCTGTGTATTATCCCCCTTATAGATGGCTCCTCTGTGTATTATCCTTATAGATGGCTCCTCTGTGTATTATCCCCCTTATAGATGGCTCCTCTGTGTATTATCCTTATAGATGGCTCCTCTGTGTATTATCCCCCTTATAGATGGCTCCTCTGTGTATTATCCTTATAGATGGCTCCTCTGTGTATTATCCCCCATATAGATGGCTCCTCTGTGTATTATCCTTATAGATGGCTCCTCTGTGTATTATCCTTATAGATGGCTCCTCTGTGTATTATCCTTACAGATAGCTCCTCTGTGTATTATCCTTATAGATGGCTCCTCTGTGTATTATCCCCCTTATAGATGGCTCCTCTGTGTATTATCCCCCTTATAGATGGCTCCTCTGTGTATTATCCTTATAGATGGCCCCTCTGTGTATTATCCTCCTTATAGATGGCCCCTCTGTGTATTATCCTCCTTATAGATGGCTCCTCTGTGTATTATCCCCCTTATAGATGGCTCCTCTGTGTATTATCCCCCTTATAGATGGCTCCACTGTGTATTATCCTTATAGATGGCTCCTCTGTGTATTATCCTTATAGATGGCTCCTCTGTGTATTATCCTTATAGATGGCTCCTCTGTGTATTATCCCTCCTTATAGATGGCTCCTCTGTGTATTATCCTCCTTATAGATGGCTCCTCTGTGTATTGTCCTTATAGATGGCTCCTCTGTGTATTATCCTTATAGATGGCTCCTCTGTGTATTATCCCCCTTATAGATGGCTCCTCTGTGTATTATCCCCCTTATAGATGGCTCCACTGTGTATTATCCTTATAGATGGCCCCTCTGTGTATTATCCCCCTTATAGATGGCTCCTCTGTGTATTATCCCCCTTATAGATGGCTCCTCTGTGTATTATCCCCCTTATAGATGGCTCCTCTGTGTATTATCCCCCTTATAGATGGCTCCTCTGTGTATTATCCTTATAGATGGCTCCTCTGTGTATTATCCCCCTTATAGAGGGCTCCTCTGTGTATTATCCTTATAGATGGCTCCTCTGTGTATTATCCCCCTTATAGATGGCTCCTCTGTGTATTATCCTTATAGATGGCCCCTCTGTGTATTATCCTTATAGATGGCTCCTTTGTGTATTATCCTTATAGATGGCTCCTCTGTGTATTATCCCCCTTATAGATGGCTCCTCTGTGTATTATCCCCCTTATAGATGGCTCCTCTGTGTATTATCCTCCTTATAGATGGCTCCTCTGTGTATTATCCCCCTTATAGATGGCTCCTCTGTGTATTATCCTCCTTATAGATGGCTCCTCTGTGTATTATCCCCCTTATAGATGGCTCCTCTTTGTATTATCCTTATAGATGGCTCCTCTGTGTATTATCCTCCTTATAGATGGCTCCTCTGTGTATTATCCCTCCTTATAGATGGCTCCTCTGTGTATTATCCTTATAGATGGCTCCTCTGTGTATTATCCCCCTTATAGATGGCTCCTCTGTGTATTATCCTTATAGATGGCTCCTCTGTGTATTATCCCCCTTATAGATGGCTCCTCTGTGTATTATCCCCCTTATAGATGGCTCCTCTGTGTATTATCCCCCTTATAGATGGCTCCTCTGTGTATTATCCCCCTTATAGATGGCTCCTCTGTGTATTATCCTCCTTATAGATGGCTCCTCTGTGTATTATCCCCCTTATAGATGGCTCCTCTGTGTATTATCCCCCTTATAGATGGCTCCTCTGTGTATTATCCTCCTTATAGATGGCTCCTCTGTGTATTATCCCTCCTTATAGATGGCTCCTCTGTGTATTATCCTTATAGATGGCTCCTCTGTGTATTATCCCCCTTATAGATGGCTCCTCTGTGTATTATCCCCCTTATAGATGGCTCCTCTTTGTATTATCCTTATAGATGGCTCCTCTGTGTATTATCCTCCTTATAGATGGCTCCTCTGTGTATTATCCCTCCTTATAGATGGCTCCTCTGTGTATTATCCTTATAGATGGCTCCTCTGTGTATTATCCCCCATATAGATGGCTCCTCTGTGTATTATCCTTATAGATGGCTCCTCTGTGTATTATCCTTATAGATGGCTCCTCTGTGTATTATCCTTACAGATAGCTCCTCTGTGTATTATCCTTATAGATGGCTCCTCTGTGTATTATCCTCCTTATAGATGGCTCCTCTGTGTATTATCCCCCTTATAGATGGCTCCTCTGTGTATTATCCTTATAGATGGCCCCTCTGTGTATTATCCTCCTTATAGATGGCTCCTCTGTGTATTATCCCCCTTATAGATGGCTCCTCTGTGTATTATCCCCCTTATAGATGGCCCCTCTGTGTATTATCCCCCTTATAGATGGCTCCTCTGTGTATTATCCCCCTTATAGATGGCTCCACTGTGTATTATCCTTATAGATGGCTCCTCTGTGTATTATCCTTATAGATGGCTCCTCTGTGTATTATCCTTATAGATGGCTCCTCTGTGTATTATCCCTCCTTATAGATGGCTCCTCTGTGTATTATCCTCCTTATAGATGGCTCCTCTGTGTATTGTCCTTATAGATGGCTCCTCTGTGTATTATCCTTATAGATGGCTCCTCTGTGTATTATCCCCCTTATAGATGGCTCCACTGTGTATTATCCTTATAGATGGCCCCTCTGTGTATTATCCCCCTTATAGATGGCTCCTCTGTGTATTATCCCCCTTATAGATGGCTCCTCTGTGTATTATCCCCCTTATAGATGGCTCCTCTGTGTATTATCCCCCTTATAGAGGGCTCCTCTGTGTATTATCCCCCTTATAGATGGCTCCTCTGTGTATTATCCCCCTTATAGATGGCTCCTCTGTGTATTATCCCCCTTATAGATGGCTCCTCTGTGTATTATCCTTATAGATGGCTCCTCTGTGTATTATCCCCCTTATAGAGGGCTCCTCTGTGTATTATCCTTATAGATGGCTCCTCTGTGTATTATCCCCCTTATAGATGGCTCCTCTGTGTATTATCCTTATAGATGGCCCCTCTGTGTATTATCCTTATAGATGGCTCCTTTGTGTATTATCCTTATAGATGGCTCCTCTGTGTATTATCCCCCTTATAGATGGCTCCTCTGTGTATTATCCCCCTTATAGATGGCTCCTCTGTGTATTATCCTCCTTATAGATGGCTCCTCTGTGTATTATCCCCCTTATAGATGGCTCCTCTGTGTATTATCCCCCTTATAGATGGCTCCTCTGTGTATTATCCTCCTTATAGATGGCTCCTCTGTGTATTATCCCCCTTATAGATGGCTCCTCTTTGTATTATCCTTATAGATGGCTCCTCTGTGTATTATCCTCCTTATAGATGGCTCCTCTGTGTATTATCCCTCCTTATAGATGGCTCCTCTGTGTATTATCCTTATAGATGGCTCCTCTGTGTATTATCCCCCTTATAGATGGCTCCTCTGTGTATTATCCTTATAGATGGCTCCTCTGTGTATTATCCCCCTTATAGATGGCTCCTCTGTGTATTATCCCCCTTATAGATGGCTCCTCTGTGTATTATCCCCCTTATAGATGGCTCCTCTGTGTATTATCCCCCTTATAGATGGCTCCTCTGTGTATTATCCTCCTTATAGATGGCTCCTCTGTGTATTATCCCCCTTATAGATGGCTCCTCTGTGTATTATCCCCCTTATAGATGGCTCCTCTGTGTATTATCCTCCTTATAGATGGCTCCTCTGTGTATTATCCCTCCTTATAGATGGCTCCTCTGTGTATTATCCTTATAGATGGCTCCTCTGTGTATTATCCCCCTTATAGATGGCTCCTCTGTGTATTATCCCCCTTATAGATGGCTCCTCTTTGTATTATCCTTATAGATGGCTCCTCTGTGTATTATCCTCCTTATAGATGGCTCCTCTGTGTATTATCCCTCCTTATAGATGGCTCCTCTGTGTATTATCCTTATAGATGGCTCCTCTGTGTATTATCCCCCTTATAGATGGCTCCTCTGTGTATTATCCCTTATAGATGGCTCCTCTGTGTATTATCCCTTATAGATGGCTCCTCTGTGTATTATCCTCCTTATAGATGGCTCCTCTGTGTATTATCCTTATAGATGGCTCCTCTGTGTATTATCCTTATAGATGGCTCCTCTGTGTATTATCCTTATAGATGGCTCCTCTGTGTATTATCCTTATAGATGGCTCCTCTGTGTATTATCCCTATAGATGGCTCCTCTGTGTATTATCCTTATAGATGGCTCCTCTGTGTATTCCCCCTTATAGATGGCTCCTCTGTGTATTATCCCCCTTATAGATGGCTCCTCTGTGTATTATCCCCCTTATAGATGGCTCCTCTGTGTATTATCCCCCTTATAGATGGCTCCTCTGTGTATTATCCCCCTTATAGATGGCTCCTCTGTGTATTATCCTCCTTATAGATGGCTCCTCTGTGTATTATCCTCCTTATAGATGGCTCCTCTGTGTATTATCCTTATAGATGGCTCCTCTGTGTATTATCCTTATAGATGGCTCCTCTGTGTATTATCCTTACAGATAGCTCCTCTGTGTATTATCCTTATAGATGGCTCCTCTGTGTATTATCCTTATAGATGGCTCCTCTGTGTATTATCCTTATAGATGGCTCTTCTGTGTATTATCCCCCTTATAGATGGCTCCTCTGTGTATTATCCTCCTTATAGATGGCTCCTCTGTGTATTATCCTTATAGATGGCTCCTCTGTGTATTATCCTTATAGATGGCTCCTCTGTGTATTATCCCCCTTATAGATGGCTCCTCTGTGTATTATCCTCCTTATAGATGGCTCCTCTGTGTATTATCCCTATAGATGGCTCCTCTGTGTATTATCCTTATAGATGGCTCCTCTGTGTATTATCCTTATAGATGGCTCCTCTGTGTATTATCCTTATAGATGGCTCCTCTGTGTATTCCCCCTTATAGATGGCTCCTCTGTGTATTATCCTTCTTATAGATGGCTCCTCTGTGTATTATCCTCCTTATAGATGGCTCCTCTGTGTATTATCCCCCTTATAGATGGCTCCTCTGTGTATTATCCCCCTTATAGATGGCTCCTCTGTGTATTATCCCCCTTATAGATGGCTCCTCTGTGTATTATCCCTCCTTATAGATGGCTCCTCTGTGTATTATCCTTATAGATGGCTACTCTGTGTATTATCCCCCTTATAGATGGCTCCTCTGTGTATTATCCTTATAGATGGCTCCTCTGTGTATTATCCCCCTTATAGATGGCTCCTCTGTGTATTATCCCCCATATAGATGGCTCCTCTGTGTATTATCCTCCGTATAGATGGCTCCTCTGTGTATTATCCTTATAGATGGCTCCTCTGTGTATTATCCTTATAGATGGCTCCTCTGTGTATTATCCCCCTTATAGATGGCTCCTCTTTGTATTATCCTTATAGATGACTCCTCTGTGTATTATCCTCCTTATAGATGGCTCCTCTGTGTATTATCCCTCCTTATAGATGGCTCCTCTGTGTATTATCCTTATAGATGGCTCCTCTGTGTATTATCCCCCTTATAGATGGCTCCTCTGTGTATTATCCCCCTTATAGATGGCTCCTCTGTGTATTATCCTCCTTATAGATGGCTCCTCTGTGTATTATCCTTATAGATGGCTCCTCTGTGTATTATCCTCCTTATAGATGGCTCCTCTGTGTATTATCCCTCCTTATAGATGGCTCCTCTGTGTATTATCCTTATAGATGGCTCCTCTGTGTATTATCCCCCTTATAGATGGCTCCTCTGTGTATTATCCTTATAGATGGCTCCTCTGTGTATTATCCCCCTTATAGATGGCTCCTCTGTGTATTATCCTCCTTATAGATGGCTCCTCTGTGTATTATCCTTATAGATGGCTCCTCTGTGTATTATCCCCCTTATAGATGGCTCCTCTGTGTATTATCCTTATAGATGGCTCCTCTGTGTATTATCCCCCTTATAGATGGCTCCTCTGTGTATTATCCTCCTTATAGATGGCTCCTCTGTGTATTATCCTTATAGATGGCTCCTCTGTGTATTATCCCCCTTATAGATGGCTCCTCTGTGTATTATCCTTATAGATGGCTCCTCTGTGTATTATCCTTATAGATGGCTCCTCTGTGTATTATCCCTTATAGATGGCTCCTCTGTGTATTATCCCTTATAGATGGCTCCTCTGTGTATTATCCTCCTTATAGATGGCTCCTCTGTGTATTATCCTTATAGATGGCTCCTCTGTGTATTATCCTCCTTATAGATGGCTCCTCTGTGTATTATCCTCCTTATAGATGGCTCCTCTGTGTATTATCCTTATAGATGGCTCCTCTGTGTATTATCCCCCTTATAGATGGCTCCTCTGTGTATTATCCTCCTTATAGATGGCTCCTCTGTGTATTATCCTTATAGATGGCTCCTCTGTGTATTATCCCCCTTATAGATGGCTCCTCTGTGTATTATCCCCCTTATAGATGGCTCCTCTGTGTATTATCCTTATAGATGGCTCCTCTGTGTATTATCCTTATAGATGGCTCCTCTGTGTATTATCCCTATAGATGGCTCCTCTGTGTATTATCCTTATAGATGGCTCCTCTGTGTATTATCCCCCTTATAGATGGCTCCTCTGTGTATTATCCTTATAGATGGCTCCTCTGTGTATTATCCTTATAGATGGCTCCTCTGTGTATTATCCTTATAGATGGCTCCTCTGTGTATTCCCCCTTATAGATGGCTCCTCTGTGTATTATCCTTCTTATAGATGGCTCCTCTGTGTATTATCCTCCTTATAGATGGCTCCTCTGTGTATTATCCTCCTTATAGATGGCTCCTCTGTGTATCCTCCTTATAGATGGCTCCTCTGTGTATTATCCTTATAGATGGCTCCTCTGTGTATTATCCTTATAGATGGCTCCTCTGTGTATTATCCCCCTTATAGATGGCTCCTCTGTGTATTATCCCCCTTATAGATGGCTCCTCTGTGTATTATCCCCCTTATAGATGGCTCCTCTGTGTATTATCCCCCTTATAGATGGCTCCTCTGTGTATTATCCCCCTTATAGATGGCTCCTCTGTGTATTATCCCTCCTTATAGATGGCTCCTCTGTGTATTATCCTTATAGATGGCTCCTCTGTGTATTATCCTTATAGATGGCCCCTCTGTGTATTATCCTCCTTATAGATGGCTCCTCTCTGTATTATCCTCCTTATAGATGGCTCCTCTGTGTATTATCCTCCTTATAGATGGCTCCTCTGTGTATTATCCTCCTTATAGATGGCTCCTCTGTGTATTATCCTTATAGATGGCTCCTCTGTGTATTATCCCCCTTATAGATGGCTCCTCTGTGTATTATCCTTATAGATGGCTCCTCTGTGTATTATCCCCCTTATAGATGGCTCCTCTGTGTATTATCCCCCTTATAGATGGCTCCTCTGTGTATTATCCTTATAGATGGCTCCTCTGTGTATTATCCCCCTTATAGATGGCTCCTCTGTGTATTATCCTCCGTATAGATGGCTCCTCTGTGTATTATCCTTATAGATGGCTCCTCTGTGTATTATCCCCCATATAGATGGCTCCTCTGTGTATTATCCTTATAGATGGCTCCTCTGTGTATTATCCCCCTTATAGATGGCTCCTCTGTGTATTATCCCCCTTATAGATGGCTCCTCTGTGTATTATCCTCCTTATAGATGGCTCCTCTGTGTATTATCCCCCTTATAGATGGCCCCTCTGTGTATTATCCTTATAGATGGCTCCTCTGTGTATTATCCTTATAGATGGCTCCTCTGTGTATTATCCTCCTTATAGATGGCTCCTCTGTGTATTATCCTCCTTATAGATGGCTCCTCTGTGTATTATCCCCCTTATAGATGGCTCCTCTGTGTATTATCCTTATAGATGGCTCCTCTGTGTATTATCCTTATAGATGGCTCCTCTGTGTATTATCCCCCTTATAGATGGCTCCTCTGTGTATTATCCCCCTTATAGATGGCTCCTCTGTGTATTATCCCCCTTATAGATGGCTCCTCTGTGTATTATCCCCCTTATAGATGGCTCCTCTGTGTATTATCCTTATAGATGGCTCCTCTGTGTATTATCCCCCTTATAGATGGCTCCTCTGTGTATTATCCCCCTTATAGATGGCTCCTCTGTGTATTATCCTTATAGATGGCTCCTCTGTGTATTATCCTTATAGATGGCTCCTCTGTGTATTATCCCCCTTATAGATGGCTCCTCTCTGTATTATCCCCCTTATAGATGGCTCCTCTGTGTATTATCCTTATAGATGGCTCCTCTGTGTATTATCCCCCTTATAGAGGGCTCCTCTATTCTCTGGATAGAATAATGAGGAGCTGTATGTGTGATGGATAGAATAGTGAGGAGCTTTGTATATGTGTGATAAGCATCATGGTTTCTCTCTCTCTCTCCATTAGATAAGCACAGCGCCTCTCGCCTCGGCCTGACTCTGGAGGTGGAGCCTATATCCGGACGGTTTCTTGTAGGTGTCACTGCTCTTCCTGTAGTGAATACGGGTCGGGGTCCCTCTCCATCTGCCATTTTGGCCTTGTGCTTGGGGACTTATTCCTTCATAGTTTCCAATCTGTAAAATACAGGATCTTCCCCTCAATCATACAGAATAATAAGGCCGGAACGTCATCCCAGGATGTATAATAGGGGATCACATCTACATGGGGGGCCAGGAGGAGACCGCTAGGGATCACATCTACATGGGGGGCCAGGAGGAGACCGCCAGGGATCACATCTACATGGGGGGCCAGGAGGAGACCGCCAGGGATCACATCTACATGGGGGGCCAGGAGGAGACCGCCAGGGATCACATCTACATGGGGGGCCAGGAGGAGACCGCCAGGGATCACATCTACATGGGGGGCCAGGAGGAGACCGCCAGGGATCACATCTACATGGGGGGCCAGGAGGAGACCGCCAGGGATCACATCTACATGGGGGGCCAGGAGGAGACCGCCAGGGATCACATCTACATGGGGGGCCAGGAGGAGACCGCCAGGGATCACATCTACATGGGGGGCCAGGAGGAGACCGCCAGGGATCACATCTACATGGGGGGCCAGGAGGAGACCGCCAGGGATCACATCTACATGGGGGGCCAGGAGGAGACAGCCAGGGATCACATCTACATGGGGGGCCAGGAGGAGACAGCCACTGTACATGTAGATCAGCTGAAGAACACAAGATGGTGGAAGATGCCTCTAAGAAGTCAGAATGTCAACCAGGACCTACAGGTCTCCAGTTTTCTGAATATTCCACCTGTATGTAGAACACTTGAAGGTGCTGCTTGGAGAGGGGGAAATGTCTGCAATGGATGTAGGGGCTGTAGACACGACTAATGGGACGCGTCTGCAGAGACACCATGGCTTCTCTTTGCCAGTTTTTGTCACCTTTGTCTTCATGTTCTGTGTGACTGAGGAGCAGATGCTGAAACGGCCACAGATGGTAAAAACTAGAAGGAATCTACTTTTTCATGTGAATGTAGATATATTAATCATGTGACTTCTGGGGGTCTTCAGAGATACTCTCAGCCGTCTTACCCTGAGTACTTGCTATGTTTGCCCCCAGGTTTGTGGCTTTGAGGAACCTCATGACTGTTTCAAGACTCTATACACCAATGGGGCCTGCTACACCGGGGACTCCAACCTTACAGCATCCCAGATGCAAAGTCCTGGTTATCAAGGTGGGTACCACAGGGGATGGGTGTCCCTGGAGTGTCCCCTAACCAATTTGCCACTACTGTTTCTTATCTCCTTCCAGTCAGCACCACAGGTATTGGCCAGAGGGTTCCCTGTACTCGCTGACACTATTGAGTGTATATTTCTTATGTAAGCTTTTCCAGGTTGCTGTATTGTTCTCCTACGCCAGCACATTGGAAGTGAATGGGGAGGAATCCATCACTTTGTTAGTGATTGTAAGCGTGTTCATGGTGTCTCAACCTATCGCTGGTGACTTCTACAAGGTTTCCACCAATGGGACATCGTACTACCTCAGTGCTTCCTCCACCAATGCCACGTCGTACTACCTCAGTGATTCCTCCACCAATGCCACGTCGTACTACCTCAGTGCTTCCTCCACCAATGGGACATCGTACTACCTCAGTGCTTCCTCCACCAATGGGACATCGTACTACCTCAGTGCTTCCTCCACCAATGGGACATCGTACTACCTCAGTGCTTCCTCCACCAATGGGACATCGTACTACCTCAGTGCTTCCTCGATCCCAAATCCTCGGGAAAAAAAACAATGAAACCTTTCCTGTAGGGGGGAGACTTTCCCATTTTTATCATCAATGGGAAAGTATAAAGGCCCTATTCCACAGAATGAATATCTGCCGTATTTGGCCAATATCGGCCGCTACGGCCGATAATCGTCCCATGGAATAGGAGGCAACGATTAGCCGACATTGTTTGTCAGCTGATCGTTGAAGTCATTTGTCTTTCAACATGTTGAAAGACAAATGACTTATATAGCAGCAATTTGCTGCCGTCGCTCCGTGGAATAGGAGTGGCGGCAGCAGGCCTATGGGCTATTTCCTATGGGCTGCCCAGACGCTTAGCGATAACCCGGGCAGCCCCCCGGCCCTCCCCGGACTCACCTGCCCACTGCTGCCACATGGAATAGCTGCAGCAGCGAGCGGGGAATGAAGAGCAACCAAGCGCTGACATTGCTCGTTTGCTCCTCGGAGTTGGGCCGTGGAATACGGCCTTAACAAAAAAACTCTTTCATCTTGTCAACCTTAGAAAGGGGTTACAAGATTTGCAGACCCTCCCCCCCCCCCTCAAAAATTCTGTATTACAGCTCTAGGATCAGATTTGTTAAACAGGAGTCTGTGGCAAGGAGTATCTGAGTTTCTTTCTCTAGAAGCTATCTTCCAGGTTCACCAATCTCAACTGGGTCAAGGCCACTACTCCTGGTTGTTTCTAGTTCAAAAACCAAATGGGGCTTTCTGGACAATAATAAACCTGAAGCCTGTAAACCGAGTTATTGTCTACAAGAGGTTCAAGATGGAAACTCTGAAGTCGGCCATGCCTGTGATATCCGAAGAGGCCTGGTAAGCCACTATAGACCTCAAAGATTTTCATATTCCTATTTAGGACAACCATCAAAAGTATCTGATGTTTGCAATATCTCACAGAGTTTCCAAATCAAAGCACTTCCATTTGGAATAGCCTCAGCCCCTCGTATATTCACAAAAGTGATGGTGGAAGTGGTGGCCCACCTCAGGATAAAGGGGTGACAATAGTGCCTTATCTAGGCAGAAAGGTTTCTAGACATGATGCTGGATACAGAACTCCAGGTGACGTTTCTTCCCCAAGACAAGGTACACACACATGCCAGCCAGTGGGGATGGGGAGGCCATGTACAAGATCAGTATCTACAAGGCCAGTGTTCCAGTGTAACCTGTAAAGGCTAAAGGCAGTGTACAAAGTTCTAAGAGAAGCAGAACAACATCTACACCAGAAGGACGTCAAGGTATACTTAGACAATGCAACAGTGGCTTTCATAAACCACCAGGCTGGAACGCGCAATTCTCCTCTACAGAAGAGGGCGGAAAGATATTCATTTGGGGGGAGCTACACCTATAGTCCCTCTCAACCATTCATCTTGAAGGGTCAAACAACATCATGGCAGATTACTTTAGCCGGGAGAAGTTGCTTCCAGGGGAATGGAGCCTGAACCAAGAAGTCTTTCAGAACCTCACAGACAAATGGGGGATTCCAGAAGTGGACTTGTTTGCGACAAGAAAAAACAAAAAGGTGAACAGTTTCTTTTCTCTAAAACCAAAGGACAATCCAGAAGCGGTGGATACTCTGATTCAGCTATGGTCGTTTCCTCTAGCGTATGCGCTCCCTCCATTTCCTCTGTTGGGAAGGCCCTTCACAAAATCCTAAATGGGTCACACTTGAAGGATATTCATCGCTTGCGTATGGCCAAAAAGAAGCTGGTTTTGTGTTCTGAAGCACCTAGCTCTGGAAGGTCCCATCCTGTTACCCCAAAGGAACATTATTCTCGTCCAAGGTCCTCTAAATCATCAAAGATTGCAATAGCTTCATTTAGCGACATGGCTACTGAGAAGTCCTTTTTAATCCGTAACGGGCTTTCCTCCAGAGTATTTGACACTATGCCAAAAAGCAAGAAAGTTGTCACCTCCACTATACATCTCAAACATTGGAAGAAGTTCTGCTCTTGGTGTGGAGACGCCACTCCTGACCCCCTAAATCCGGACATTGCACAGATTCTTGATTTCCTCCAAGACTGTTTGGACAAGACGCTCTCCCTTAGCACCCTGAAAGTTTTCTAATCTTACTCCTCCCTGAGACCTCAGCCTTGTTCTCCAAGCCCTAACGCAAAAGCCTTTTGAGCCCATTGAGGAACTTTCTATTAGATTTTTGGCACTAAAACTGTGTTCTTAATCGTTATCACATCTGCGAGGCGAGTCTGTGAAATCCAAGCACTCTCTACAGAGAGTGTTGTCCTATCTGATGTTAGCCTGTACCCATACTGATCATTATTAAGGACACATGTCTCTACACCGGCGCTATCGGGTGGGACAGTGATCCGATGTGAGATCCTGGAGAATGGTACAGTGAGTACAGGACAGCGGCGCCTACCATATCTCACCACACTGACATCATTTACTGGCGTAAAAGTGCCATATATGTTCTGATGCTATTGTTGTGGTGTTTTACACTATACATATGTTGCATAATGGAGTGATGTTTTTGTGAAGCAATACTTAGTATACACAGACTTTTCTTGACCTGTTGACCAGTTTGGCCCCTGATGATGCATACCGACACTGGTGCTGAAACGCGTTGGGCTATGGCCTAGGTGGTCTGTTTGTTCTCCTTGACCGACCTGACCTGGATTAGTACGGTTCAGCGATATTTAGGAGTATGGTTTGTAATAACTGGTATACTATTGTTTTGATTATTGGTATACTTATAGTAGCTTGGAGGTGCTAGTGAGTCCCGACTACCCTTTAAATTGGATTGGACTTGTGACAGCCTACTTGACTTGCACGGAGTTCCCCCATACTAGTAGGGATAGTCTGGCAGCGTATCCTCCTATTGACTACGCATATTCTTGGAGATATTTTGTAACATTATTTGTTTGTTTTTCTTGTTTGGTATTTTAACCTTTGATACAATAAAATTAATTTTAAGCGTATCCTTTTCTGTATTATTTTATCTTCGAGGATAAGATCATCCTCAAACTTAACCCTTCTTTTCTACCTAAAGTGGTCATGATCTTTCACAGATGACAGGATATAACACTTCCTTCTTTCTGTGATCCTCCTAAGAATGACAGAATCTCGCTCCCATGCCTTGGATGTCCGTAGGGCAGTAATCGCCTACCTTAAAGCCACTAAAGAAATGAGAGAGGATTCTAACTTACTCCTGCAGTTTCAGGGGCCCAACGAAGGTGAAAAGCCTGAGAAGCATCCATAGCCAGATGATCAGAAGCCGACAGATCTTCAGATAAAGAGGTGCCTGGGAATCTCCAAGCCCACTCCACCAGAGCGATGTCCGTCTCCTGGGCAGAACAATCTGCAGCCACACTAGAGCAGATCTGTAGAGCGGCTACTTGGTCCTCACCTCACACCTTCTACCGTCACTACAAGCTGAATGTGGCCCAACGTGTTACAGGCTGTGCTCCCCCCCAATGGATTATCTGCTATGTCTCCAGGTGTGCTGTCAGGACTGGACGGTCTGAAAAGTCAGAATTATTGTCCATCATGACAGCCCCCATTTATTACCCTCCCTAATTGTGTTATATATTCGTGTTTGGTACCTATGGGAATAATAATTGATAAACAATGAGGGTGAAGAGGGGAGGGGCCCTTTATTAACCTCTTGTGCTTCCTGTCCTGATTAGGACTAATGGGAATTAATCTCCAGGTGGTGCTGAAAAACAAATTATCAGTGAGTAATAATTCTGACTTTTCTGTCGCTTTCCCATTCTTGCACTTGGGTTTTGTTCTAGAAATGGGAGATGATTCCGGAATTTTTGCTCCCCTTGATCATCCAGTATGTGAGGGGTGTGCCATGGAGCAGACGGCAGCTATACAGCGGTTTGGTGCCGGCACTACGCTGAGAACAGGGCCAGGAGCAGTTGTCTCCATGCTTCTTGTAGTGGTGGCAGCCGAGGCTACAGTACATGGGTCACTACCAGGGGCATGTTCTCAGGGTAGTACGGGCAATGAACAGCTGATCAGTAGGGATGCCAGGTGACCAGCAGTCTTATCCTGAAGAGCCTTGTTTGTGCATGTATGTGTAACCTCTCATGTCCACCTAGAATGCCAGAAGGTTGAAGTGGACCTCTGCTTCCTATTCGATGACTCGCACAGTGTGGGGGAACTAGAGTTTAACGTTACCCAGAAATTCTTGCTCAGCGCAATAGAAAACTTGAAGAACAGCACCGTGAACGTAAGATACCAAACTTCTCACCCAGGTCTTCAGCATCCTTCATAATCTCACATCCCAACATCATCCATCCTCCACCATCACACCCAACATCCATCATCATCCTCCACCACCATCACACCCAGCATCCTCCATCATCCATCCTCCACCATCACACCCAACATCCATCATCATCCTCCACCACCATCACACCCAGCATCCTCCATCATCCTCCACCACCATCACACCCAACATCCTCCATCATCCTTCATAATCACATCCTCCACCATCACACCCAACATCCTCCATCATCCTCCACCACCATCACACCCAACATCCCTTATCATCCTCCATCACCATCACACCCAACATCCTCTATCATCCTCCACCACCATCTCACCCAACATCCTTCATCATCCTCCATCACCATCACACCCAACATCCTCCTCCATCATCCTCCACCACCATCACACCCAACATCCTTCATCATCCTCCACCACCATCACACCCAACATCCTCCATCATCCTCCATCACATCACACCCAACATCCTCCATCATCCTTCATAATCACATCCCAACATCATCCATCCTCCACCATCACACCCAACATCCTCCATCATCCGCCACCACCATCACACCCAACATCCTCCATCATCCGCCACCACCATCACACCCAACATCCTCCATCATCCGCCACCACCATCACACCCAACATCCTCCATCATCCTCCACCACCATCACACCCAACATCCTTCATCATCCTCCATCACCATCACACCCAACATCCTCCATCATCCTCCACCACCATCACACCCAACATCCTTCATCATCCTCCACCACCATCACACCCAACATCCTCCATCACATCACACCCAACATCCTCCATCATCCTTCATAATCACATCCCAACATCATCCATCCTCCACCATCACACCCAACATCTTCCATCATCCGCCACCACCATCACACCCAACATCCTCCATCATCCTCCACCATCACACCCAACATCCTCCATCATCCTCCATCCTCCACCATCACACCCAACATCCTCCATCATCCTTCATAATTACATCCTCCATCCTCCACCATCACACCCAACATCCTCCATCATCCTTCACAATCACACCCAACATCCTTCATCATCTTCCATCACCATCACACCCAACATCCTCCACCATGATCACACCCATCATCCTCCATCACCATCACACCCAACATCCTCCACCATGATCACACCCAACATCCTCCTCCATCATCCTCCACCATCACACCCAACATCCTCCTCCATCATCCTTCTCCACCATCACACCCAACATCCTCTCCATACCACACATCAATATCTCCATCCCCCTCCACATCACACACCAATATCTCCATCCTCCTCCACCACCACACCCCAATATCTCCATCCTCCTCCACCACCACACCCCAATATCTCCATCCTCCTCCACATCACACACCTACACTCACCGGCCACTTTATTAGGTACACCTGTCCAACTGCACGTTACCACTTAATTTCTAATCAGCCAATCACATGGCGGCAACTCAGTGCATTTAGGCATGTAGACATGGTCAAGACAATCTCCTGCAGTTCAAACCGAGCATCAGTATGGGGAAGAAAGGTGATTTGAGGCCTTTGAACGTGGCATGGTTGTTGGTGCCAGAAGGGCTGGTCTGAGTATTTCAGAAACTGCTGATCTACTGGGATTTTCACGCACAACCATCTCTAGGGTTTACAGAGAATGGTCCGAAAAAGAAAAACCATCCAGTGAGCGGCAGTTCTGTGGGCGGAAATGCCTTGTTGATGCCAGAGGTCAGAGGAGAATGGGCAGACTGGTTCCAGCTGATAGAAAGGCAACAGTGACTCAAATAGCCAACCGTTACAGCCAAGGTAGGCAGAAGAGCATCTCTGAACGCACAGTACGGCCAACTTTGAGGCAGATGGGCTACAGCAGCAGAAGACCACACCGGGGGCCACTCCGCTCAGCTAAGAACAGGAAACTGAGGCTACAATTTGCACAAGCTCATCGAAATTGGACAGTAGAAGATTGGAAAAACGTTGCCTGGTCTGATGAGTCTCGATTTCTGCTGCGACATTCGGATGGTAGGGTCAGAATTTGGCGTCAACTACATGAAAGCTTGGATCCATCCTGCCTTGTATCAACGGTTCAGGCTGGTGGTGGTGGTGTCATGGTGTGGGGAATATTTTCTTGGCACTCTTTGGGCCCCTTGGTACCAATTGAGCATGGTTGCAACGCCACAGCCTACCTGAGTATTGTTGCTGACCATGTCCATCCCTTTATGACCAGAATGGACCCAACATCTGATGGCTACTTTCAGCAGGATAATGCGCCATGTCATAAAGCTAGAATCATCTCAGACTGGTTTCTTGAACATGACAATGAGGTCACTGTACTCCAATGGCCTCCACAGTCACCAGATCTCAATCCAATAGAGCATCTTTGGGATGTGGTGGAACGGGAGATTGGCATCATGGATGTGCAGCCGACAAATCTGCGGCAACTGTGTGATGTCATCATGTCAATATGGACCAAAATCTCTGAGGAAGCTTCCAGCACCTTGTTGTATCTATGCCACCAAGAATTGAGGCAGTTCTGAAGGCAAAAGGGGGTCCAACCCGTTACTAGCATGGTGTACCTAATAAAGTGGCCGGTGAGTGTATATCTCCATCCTCCTCAACCATCACACACCAATATCTCCATCCTTCTCCACCATCACACACCAATATCTCCATCCTCCTCCACCACCACACACCAATATCTCCATCCTCCTTCACCATCACACACCAATATCTCCATCCTCCTCCACCATCACACACCAATATCTCCATCCTCCTCCACTACCACACACCAATATCTCCATCCTCCTCCACCACATACCAATATCTCCATCCTACTTCACATCACACACCAATATCTCCATCCTCCTCCACCACCACACACCAATATCTCCATCCTCCTCCACCACACACCAATATCTCCATCCTCCTCCACCACACACCAATATCTCCATCCCCCTCCACCACACACCAATATCTCCATCCTCCTCCACCACCACACCCCAATATCTCCATCCTCCTCAACCATCACACACCAATATCTCCATCCTCCTCCTCCACCATCACACACCAATATCTCCATCCTCCTCCACCACACACCAATATCTCCATCCTCCTCCACCACCACACCCCAATATCTCCATCCTCCTCTTCTATCATCACACCGCAATGCCATCATCCACCTCCACATCACACACCAATATCTCCATTCTCCTCCACCACCACACCCCAATATCTCCATCCTCCTCAACCATCACACACCAATATCTCCATCCTCCTCCACCACCACACCCCAATATCTCCATCCTCCTCCACCATCACACACCAATATCTCCATCCTCCTCCTCCACCATCACACACCTATATCTCCATTCTCCTCCACCACCACACCCCAATATCTCCATCCTCCTCCTCTATCACACCGCAATGCCATCATCCTCCTCCACCATCACACCCCAATATCTCTACTCTCCTCCGCCGCCATCATCTCCAGCCATATAGTCACCCCCATCACCCTTGTATTCCTCCTCTCTGCAGCCTGCCCCGTCCCCTCAGTGCTCTCATCATTCCCATGTATTGCTGCTCAGTATGGCCCTTCTAAGCTTCGTCTATCACCATCCTGTGGGGTCTCTGATGGTCTTTGTTGTCACCTTCACATTACACCATCTCTCTTCTTCTCCTCAGTTTGCTGTGGTTCAGTTCGCAAGCAACATAAGTAAACTTTTTGATTTCCGGGATTATCAACGTGGAGAAGGTGAAAAGCGAGTCAGGAATATGAAGCATCTAGGAGGTGGAACAAATACGTTCCGAGCCATCAGATTCACACTGTAAGTGGAGGCCGCAGAGCCCCCCCCCCCCCCCCCATTGCGTTCCGGATGGAGATACCACTGCAGGAGTGTTGTGCTAGGTGGAGCAGTCAGGGTGTCCTCTGCCAGGATGGGGGATGATCGGAGTATACATATAGATAGGATATGCCCAATGATGCTGCACCCTATACTGGGTTACAGATAGTGATGGCCGTCACTCCTCTCGGCCACAGATCATGGTTTCCGGGTGAATAGATTCCATGAGAACGGGTTGTGCCGCCACACACTCCATAATATCCCATGTATTCCCGCAGAGATGAGATCTTTACCCCCGAAGCCGGAGCCCGGAAGCAGGCCAAGAAAGTACTACTACTTCTGACAGATGGAGAGGCCACTGATCGAAACAAAGGAGTAACAGAGAAAGCGGACAAAGAAGGAGTCACCCGTTATGTCATTGGGGTAAAGAGCTTCATCTCTGACATCACAGAGTTATATACTCTTTTCTTTATTCCTTATCCATAACATCATCACCTGGCTATCCTGTCCTCTCCTCATCCACGACATCATCACCTGGCTATCCTCTGTCCTCTCCTCATCCACAACATCATCACATGGCTATCCTCTGTCCTCTCCTCATCCATGATGACATCACATGGCTATCCTCTGTCCTCTCCTCATCCACGACATCATCACCTGGCTATCCTCTGTCCTCTCCTCATCCACAACATCATCACCTGGCTATCCTCTGTCCTCTCCTCATCCACGAAATCATCACCTGGCTATCCTCTGTCCTCTCCTCATCCATGACATCATCACCTGGCTATCCTCTGTCCTCTCCTCATCCATGACATCATCACCTGGCTATCCTCTGTCCTCTCCTCATCCACGACATCATCACCTGGCTATCCTCTGTCCTCTCCTCATCCATGATGACATCACATGGCTATCCTCTGTCCTCTCCTCATCCATGAGGACATCACATGGCTATCCTCTGTCCTCTCCTCATCCACGACATCATCACCTGGCTATCCTCTGTCCTCTCCTCATCCATGACATCATCACCTGGCTATCCTCTGTCCTCTCCTCATCCATGACATCATCACCTGGCTATCCTCTGTCCTCTCCTCATCCATGACATCATCACCTGGCTATCCTCTGTCCTCTCCTCATCCATGACATCATCACCTGGCTATCCTCTGTCCTCCTTTGTATAACCTTCCATCCTCTGTCTCCTCTTTTCTCCTTTAGGTAGGAAAAAACTTTAAACTAGAGTTTCTAACCCAAATCGCTTCTCGGCCGGTGGAAAACCACACCCGTGTGATGCAGGACTACTCCTACCTGGAGGGATTCTTCTCAGAGCTGCAATCCAAGATCCTGGCCATCGAAGGTGAGTGATGGACTGATCCTTCCTGATCACCGACACACACACCGATAATCACTATATATAATGCAGTCACTGTGTACATACATTACTCATCCTGTATTATACTCCAGAGCTGCACTCACTATTCTGCTGGTGGGGTCACTGTGTATATACATTACTGATCCTGAGTTCCATCCTGTATTATACCCCAGAGCTGCAGTCACTATTCTGCTGGTGGGTCACTGTGTATATACATTACATTACTGATCCTGTATTATACCCCAGAGCTGCACTCACTATTCTGTTGCTATGTGTAATTTGCTTTCAGGGGTGGCACAAGGTTCCAGTTTTACACGGGAAATGTCGTCCGCTGGGTTCAGTGCTGCTCTGAGTCAGGTGGGTGAATGATGGATGTAGTGATAGGGGGCGCTGTACATGGTTTACTGGAGGAGGTCCACCACTAGGGGGCTTACATGGGGCTGTTCCTGGGGCCATCACTGAGGGGGTGCAGGGGCCATCACTGAGGGGGTGTAGGGTCCTCTCATCGGGCCATCACTGAGGGGGTGCAGGGTCCTCTCCTGGGGCCATCACTGAGGGGGTGCAGGGTCCTCTACTGGGGCCATCACTGAGGGGGTGCAGGGTCCTCTCCTGGGGCCATCACTGAGGGGGTGCAGGGTCCTCTCCTGGGGCCATCACTGAGGGGGTGCAGGGGCCTCTCCTGGGGCCATCACTGAGGGGGTGCAGGGGCCTCTCACTGAGGGGGTGCAGGGTCCTCTCCTGGGGCCATCACTGAGGGGGTGCAGGGTCCTCTCCTGGGGCCATTACTGAGGGGGTGCAGGGTCCTCTCCTGGGGCCATTACTGAGGGGGTGCAGGGTCCTCTCCTGGGGCCATCACTGAGGGGGTGCAGGGTCCTCTCCTGGGGCCATCACTGAGGGGGTGCAGGGGCCATCACTGAGGGGGTGCAGGGGCCATCACTGAGGGGGTGCAGGGGCCTCTCCTGGGGCCATCACTGAGAGGGTGCAGACAGCGGTTTCCACACGTCTGTTCCATCTTCTCACATCTCAGGACTCCCCCTATCTCTGGTTACCGCACTGCTGCTACATCTAGGGGAAAATCAACCAACAAAACACAGTAATCACTGAACTCAAGGAGAACAGCGAAAAAAATTCCAATGAAGTCCTCAATCAAGAGTCTCCACTGATGCCCCCAAAAATGTAAATATGCAAAACAAGAGTCCGTGGAGCCTCAGTTACGAGTCTCAAAACACGGGATAGCCAGATACCTCTAGCCTGTTGCCAACGGGGTGCCTCCATGATGGGGAGAGCACCACACCACCCTGATAAATAACCCCTTAAGTCCCACTCGGTTGC
The DNA here is from genome assembly GCF_027789765.1 of Dendropsophus ebraccatus. Classification (NCBI taxonomy): domain Eukaryota; kingdom Metazoa; phylum Chordata; class Amphibia; order Anura; family Hylidae; genus Dendropsophus; species Dendropsophus ebraccatus. Next base: position 120,594,768 of record NC_091462.1, read on the forward strand.
GAGTATTGGAACATAAATAGGGAAACACCAGGGTGGCCCCTTTTGTCAATGTATAACTCAAGGTGCGAGTATTGCGATCATGACAAGGGCTTGCCAAGGCAGGCTTCCACCCACAGACAGCCGTTTCGGGGTATTTGCCCCTCGTCAGTGTGGGGTAGGATTCTGGCTTTATTCTGGCATTATTCCCTCAGGCTGGAGGCTCTTCTGGGGGTCTCGGGGGCCGTTATTCCCTCAGGCTGGAGGCTCTTCTGGGGGTCTCTGTGTCCGTTATTCCCTCAGGCTGGAGGCTCTTCTGGGGGTCTCTGTGTCCGTTATTCCCTCAGGCTGGAGGCTCTTCTGGGGGTCTCGGTGTCCGTTATTCCCTCAGGCTGGAGGCTCTTCTGGGGGTCTCGGTGTCCGTTATTCCCTCAGGCTGGAGGCTCTTCTGGGGGTCTCGGTGTCCGTTATTCCCTCAGGCTGGAGGCTCTTCTGGGGGTCTCGGTGTCCGTTATTCCCTCAGGCTGGAGGCTCTTCTGGGGGTCTCGGTGTTCGTTATTCCCTCAGGCTGGAGGCTCTTCTGGGGGTCTAGGTGTCCGTTATTCCCTCAGGCTGGAGGCTCTTCTGGGGGTCTAGGTGTCCGTTATTCCCTCAGGCTGGAGGCTCTTCTAGGGGTCTAGGTGTCCGTTATTCCCTCAGGCTGGAGGCTCTTCTGGGGGTCTCGGTGTCCGTTATTCCCTCAGGCTGGAGGCTCTTCTGGGGGTCTCGGTGTCCGTTATTCCCTCAGGCTGGTGGCTCTTCTGGGGGTCTCGGTGTCCGTTATTCCCTCAGGCTGGAGGCTCTTCTGGGGGTCTCGGTGTCCATTATTCCCTCAGGCTAGAGGCTCTTCTGGGGGTCTCGGTGTCCGTTATTCCCTCAGGCTGGAGGCTCTTCTAGGGGTCTAGGTGTCCGTTATTCCCTCAGGCTGGAGGCTCTTCTGGGGGTCTCGGTGTCCGTTATTCCCTCAGGCTGGAGGCTCTTCTGGGGGTCTCGGTGTCCGTTATTCCCTCAGGCTGGAGGCTCTTCTGGGGGTCTCGGTGTCCATTATTCCCTCAGGCTAGAGGCTCTTCTGGGGGTCTCGGTGTCCGTTATTCCCTCAGGCTGGAGGCTCTTCTAGGGGTCTCGGTGTCCGTTATTCCCTCAGGCTGGAGGCTCTTCTGGGGGTCTCTGTGTCCGTTATTCCCTCAGGCTGGAGGCTCTTCTGGGGGTCTCGGTGTCTGTTATTCCCTCAGGCTGGAGGCTCTTCTGGGGGTCTCGGTGTCCCTTATTCCCTCAGGCTGGAGGCTCTTCTGGGGGTCTCGGTGTCCGTTATTCCCTCATGCTAGAGGCTCTTCTGGGGGTCTTGGTGTCCGTTATTCCCTCAGGCTGGAGGCTCTTCTGGGGGTCTCAGCTTTTGGGGGCTCTGTATGCTGATGCCACTCCATGATCAGATTGTTGCTCTTTCCTTCAGGATCGTCAGGTTTTGGGAGATCCGGGGATATACGACTGGTCTGGCGGAATCCTCGATATCTCAGAGGAGGAACAACTCATTAACATGTCCAGAAAAGAAGAGGAGAAGTATGGGTATCTGGGTGAGTGGCGCCATCTCATATTGTCTCCCATCCTTCTTATCCTGACCTGATGCCGGGCACACGTAGTCCAGCTCCTCCACCATGGCACACCAGTACATCTATGAGACACAGGTTAAACACTAAGGTTCCAGTCACTCCGGGAGGGGGGCTGTCATTTGTGGGGGGCTGTCACTCCGGGAGGCTCACTGGGGGGCTCGCCAATCATGGCGCGTGGGGGGGGGGGGGGGCGCCCAACACTTGCAGCACAGTCACTGCCAGGCTTTTCTTCCCCACAGGTTACTCCATTAAGCTGTTCCACAATCCTAATGGACTCTTCTGTGTGGTGGGCTCGCCACGCTTCCAGTATGTCGGACTCGTCACTGTCCTGAAGGAAGTTGCTGGTGAACTAACATGGGAGAAGACTGGTTCTGTTCTGGGGAAACAAGTGAGACTCTGTACCATGATGGACTGTGCGATGAGACAGTGGCTCCTTATCACATGGCTCCCCCTCCATCTTATTGTAGGTCGGCTCTTATTTTGGTGCAGAGATTGCAGTCTCCGACCTCAACCAAGACGGAGTGACTGACTTGGTGCTGATTTCTGCTCCTCATCACTATGAACCGAAATGGTCTGGCGAAGTGTCTGTGTGTTGGTTTACTGAGGTGAGATGCGGGGGTGGGGTGTGGGTTTACTGAGGTGAGATGCGGGGTGGGGGTGGGGTGTGGGTTTACTGAGGTGAGATGCAGGGTGGGGGTGGGGTGTGGGTTTACTGAGGTGAGATGCAGGGTGGGGGTGGGGTGTGGGTTTACTGAGGTGAGATGCGGGGTGGGGGTGGGGTGTGGGTTTACTGAGGTGAGATGCGGGGTGGGGTGTTGGTTTACTGAGGTGAGATGCGGGGTGGGGGTGGGGTGGGGGTTTACTGAGGTGACGTGGGGTGGGGGTGGGGTGTGGGTTTACTGAGGTGAGATGCGGGGTGGGGGTGGGGTGTGGGTTTACTGAGGTGAGATGCGGGGTGGGGGTGGGGTGTGGGTTTACTGAGGTGAGATGTGGGGTGGGGTGTGGGTTTACTGAGGTGAGATGTGGGGTGGGGTGTGGGTTTACTGAGGTGAGATGCAGGGTGGGGGTGGGGTGGGGGTTTACTGAGGTGAGATGCGGAGTGGGGGTGGGGTGTTGGTTTACTGAGGTGAGATGCGGGGTGGGGTGTGGGTTTACTGAGGTGAGATGTGGGGTGGGGGTGGGGTGTGGGTTTACTGAGGTGAGATGCAGGGTGGGGGTGGGGTGGGGGTTTGCTGAGGTGAGATGCGGAGTGGGGGTGGGGTGTTGGTTTACTGAGGTGAGATGCGGGGTGGGGGTGGGGTGTGGGTTTACTGAGGTGAGATGCGGGGTGGGGTGTGGGTTTAATGAGGTGAGATGCGGGGTGGGGGTGGGGGGTGGGTTTACTGAGGTGAGATGCGGGGTGGGGGTGGGGTGTGGGTTTACTGAGGTGAGATGCGGGGTGGGGGTGGGGTGTGGGTTTACTGAGGTGAGATGCGGGGTGGGGGTGGGGTGGGGGTTTACTGAGGTGAGATGCGGGGTGGGGGTGGAGTGTGGGTTTACTGAGGTGAGATGCGGGGTGGGGTGTGGGTTTGGGGAGTGTGAGTAACAGGCTGTCTCTGCAGCACACGCTGAACTGCACCGCCACTCTCCATGGGGAAGCGGGTCATCGTCATTCTCAGTTTGGAGCTGCAGTCGCATCACTTGGAGACCTGGATGGAGACAACTATACTGAGGTGGCGGTGGGAGCCCCATATGAGATGGATGGAAAAGGAGCATTGTATATATACAAAGGGGGTCCCACAGGACTGTTGGCTGCCTACATCCAGGTAATGGACTCCCTGCAACAGACAATATCATATATATATATAATAATTATATAGACTAAAAGACAAGATGCTATAGAAATAAGCACCAAAATCTGCTCCTTCTGGAGATGACTGACAAGACGGGGACCAGGGTCCTAGAGATGATGGACAAGACGGGGACCAGGGTCCTAGAGATGAAGGACAATATGGGGGCCAGGGTCCTAGAGATGACGGACAAGACGGGGACCAGGGTCCTAGAGATGATGGACAAGACGGGGGCCAGGGTCCTAGAGATGACGGACAAGACGGGGACCAGGGTCCTAGAGATGACGGACAGAACGGGGACCAGGGTCGTAGAGATGACTGACAACAGATAGACTGGGCAGCATTAGCGGATTGTAATAGGTCCTTTTCGGGCAGTAGCCCGGGGCCCAGAGCTCCTAGGGGCCAATGGCCACCCAAAAAGACTTATACTTTCAGTGGTGTATTGTACCTGGCTACAGTTCTGCCATGTTTTACAAAAATTGCTGCTTTTTATCACAGTTTTGCACAGATCAGGGCATCATGATATTATCCATCCTGTACTATGAACACCGCGCTAGTGCCGCCATACACACAGTGGGGTTGGGGCCCCGGGCTTGGCCGTCAGCCTGGGGCCCATAGGGAAGTCAATCCGCCCCTGCCGGGCAGACTTTTTTGACTTCTTGTGGAGAGGAAATAGAGGAAGAATCGCTCCTAAAAATAGTGGTGAATAATTTTGGGAACCTGATGAGTGCTGAGGGCAGGTGTGAAGCGTTGGCTATTGGATACCAGTCCACAATATGCAGAAAAGACCACGACACTACACAAGACTTCCTTTTAGGCTGCTTCAAGTCTCGTCCTTTATCACATTCCAGTATATACATGTATTTACATATGTATTTATTTATATACACTACCATTCAAAAGTTTGGGGTCACATTGAAATGTCCTTATTTTTGAAGGAAAAGCGCTGTACTTCTCAATGAAGATAACGTTAAACTAGTCCTAACTTTAAACCAATCCCCTCTATACATTGCTAATGTGGTAACTGACTATTCTAGCTGCAAATGTCTGGTGTTTGGGGCAATATCTACATAGGTGTATAGAGGCCCATTTCCAGCAACTATCACTCCAGTCTTCTAATGGTACAATGTGTTTGCTCATTGGCTCAGAAGGATAATTGATGATTAGAAAACCCTTGTACAATCATGTTCACACATCTGAAAACAGTCTAGCTGGTTACAGAAGCTACAAAACTGACCTTCCTTTGAGCAGATTGCGTTTCTGGAGCATCACATTTGTGGGGTCAATTTAACGCTCAAAATGGCCAGAAAAAGAGAACTTTCATCTGAAACTCGACAGTCTATTTTTGTTCTTAGAAATGAAGGCTATTCCAGGCCAGAAATTGCTAAGAAATTGAAGATTTCCTACAACGGTGTGTACTACTCCCTTCAGAGGACAGCACAAACAGGCTCTAACCAGAGTAGAAAAAGAAGTGGGAGGCCGCGTTGCACAACTAAGCAAGAAGATAAGCACATAAGAGTCTCTAGTTTGAGAAACAGACGCCTCACAGGTCCCCACCTGGCATCTTCATTACATAGTACCCGCAAAACACCAGTGTCACCATCTACAGGGAAGAGGCGGCTGCCGGATTTTGGGCTTCAGGGCAGAGTGGCAAAGAAAAAGCCATATCTGAGACTGGCCAATAAAAGAAAAAGATTAAGATGGGCAAAAGAACAGAGACATTGGACAGAGGAAGACTGGAAAAAAGTGTTGTGGACGGATGAATCCAAGTTTGAGGTGTTTGGATGACAAAGAAGAAGGTTTGTGAGACGCAGAAGAAATGAGAAGATGCTGGAAGAATGCCTGACGCCATCTGTTATACATGGTGGAGGTCATGTGATGGTCTGGGGTTGGTGCTGGTAAGGTGGGAGATTTGTACAGGGTAAAAGGGATTGTGAATAAGGAAGGCCATCACTCTGCACCGCCATGCCATACCCAGTGGGCAGCGCTTGGTTGGAGCCAATTTCATCCTACAACAGGACAATGACCCTAAACACCTCCAAATTGTGCAAGAGCTATTTCCAGCAGAAGCGGCAGCTGGTATTCTATCATAGGTAATGGAGTGGCCAGCGCAGTCACCAGATCACCACCCCATTGTGGGAGCAGCTGGACCGTATGGTACGCCAGAAGTGCCCATCCAACCAATCCAACTTGTGGGAGCTGCTTCTAGAAGCGTGGGGGGCAATTTCTCCAGCTTACCCCTACAGATTAATAGCTAGAATGCCAAAGGTGGGCAATGCTGGAATTGGTGCAAGAGGAGGATTCTGGGACGGAAGCAAAGTGTGATGGAAGAACAATGTTATTTCCCATACAAATCAGTATTTCTAACCTTGTCAGTGTCTTGTCTCTATTTTCTATCCATTTCACAACGTCTGGGGGTGAAGAAGTGCGACTTTTCATGGAAAACACTAAATTGGTTGGGGGACCCCACACTTTTGAACGATAGGGTATTTATGTATGTATTTATTTATTATTATTTATTAATTATTATTTATTTATTTACTTATTTACTTTATTTACATATTTATTTATGTATTTATGTATATACATGTAACTGAAAACCAAGGCCCAGTGCAGAATAGTAGCGCAGAATCCTTACACACGTCCTGATTCAGCTCTCAGCATCTCGGACGTCGTCCATGGAGAGGAGTGAAGTCAATAAGTACACGCGAGGTTTCAAGAGCAAATGCCCCCCGTGTCATACTGCATGGGCACCCCGTCCCCCATACCTGGGAATGCCGTCCCCCTTATGTGTGCACCTCGTCCCCCATACGTGTGCACCCCGTCCCCCATACGTGTGCACCCCGTCCCCCATACATGGGCACCCCGTCCCCCATACATGAATACGTCCGGCTGCAGTAGCCTCCTTTGTACCTGTCCGCTGCCTCCTCCTTCCACCTCTTCTAGTACCCGCCACTTTGAGTGACTGACCCTGAGTTAGCATATCTACAACTTGTTTAGAGTTACAGGACTGGCACCCCTGGATGGTAATCGGGGTACCTCTGGTCAGGTGTATATCCTGATCGCCCTTGATAATCACATTGCAGTTCTGACATGTTTAGGAGGGAAATGTGCCCATTTTCTTAGCCCTCAGAAATCTCTGTCTTGGGGGCTGACGCCTGGGAACATCCGCTTACACCAGGTAGTTTGCCAGCGCCTTCCCCCTATGGAAGATAAATCTGGGTATTTCTTTGCCTGTAATATTCCCTCATACTTTAGCCATTTTTGAGTGACCATTGTACGTAGGGATCAGCATAGGCTTAGAACTGTCTGATTCTTTCCCTGTCTCCTCCTCTGTCTGAGCTCCTCTCTCGGTATACACCCAATCTCATTGTACGTAGGGATCAGCATAGGCTTAGAACTGTCTGATCCTTTCCCTGTCTTCTCTTTTGTCTGAGCTCCTCTCTCGGTATACACCCAATCTCATTGTACGTAGGGATCAGCATAGGCTTAGAACTGTCTGATCCTTTCCCTGTCTCCTCCTCTGTCTGAGCTCTTCTCTCGGTATACACCCAATCTCATTGTACGTAGGGATCAGCATAGGCTTAGAACTGCAGATCCTTTCCCTGTCTCCTCTTCTGTCTGAGCTTTTCTCTTGGTATACACCCAGGGCCGGATTAAAGGGAGGGCACCAGGGGCACGTGCCCAGGGGCCTCTACCACTAGGGGGCCTCCACCAGCCTCAACCCGGAAGTGGTGTCTGAAAGCCAGTCCCACGCGCAAAAAGCATGTGGAAACCCTACATGGACACAGCACTGGCCACACTGCATGCTGTCCAGGGAGGGAGGGAGGTGTAGGGTTAATCCTGTGTAAGCATCTCCCTCCCGGCAGGCTCAGACTCCCCCTGGTGGGTCTTTGAATGGATTCTTCCTGTCAAGCTTCCGGGTGCTGGGACCTCAGCAAGGAAACCTGATCTCTCCAGCAGGGATGTGACATCATGGAGCCTGCTGGAGGATCTGTCACAGCGGCTGACAGGCTGAAGGAAAAGAGAAGAGCCAGAAGAGAGAAGACCTGTCATCTGCCCAGATGGGTGAGTATGAGGTTTTGTTTTGTATTGGCACATCAGAGCAGGGGTAAATACTATCGGGGCATATATCAGAGCAGGGATATATACTATAGAGGCATATATCAGAGCAGGGGAATATACTAGGGGGGCATATATCAGAGCAGGGGGTATATACTATACGGGCATATATCAGAGCAGGGGCCTATATATGATATACAGCCTGTGTGCAGTGTATGGTATATAGCCTGTGTGCAGTGTATGATATATAGCCTGTGTGCAGCATATAACATGTAGCCTGTGTGCAGTGTATGCTATGTAGCCTGTGTGCAGTGTATGATATACAGCCTGTGTGCAGTGTATGATATACAGCCTGTGTGCAGTGTATGATATACAGCCTGTGTGCAGTGTATGATATACAGCCTGTGTACAGTGTATGGTATATAGCCTGTGTGCAGTGTATGGTATATAGTCTGTGTGCAGTGTATGATATATAGCCTGTGTGCAGTGTATGGTATATAGTCTGTGTGCAGTGTATGACATATAGCCTGTGTGCAGTGTATGATATATAGCCTGTGTGCAGTGTATGATATATAGTCTGTGTGCAGTGTATGATATATAGCCTGTGTGCAGTGTATGGTATATAGCCTGTGTGCAGCCTATGACATATAGCCTGTGTGCAGTGTATGATATACAGCCTGTGTGCAGTGTATGATATACAGCCTGTGTGCAGTGTATGATATACAGCCTGTGTGCAGTGTATGATATACAGCCTGTGTGCAGTGTATGATATACAGCCTGTGTGCAGTGTATGATATACAGCCTGTGTGCAGTGTATGATATACAGCCTGTGTGCAGTGTATGATATACAGCCTGTGTGCAGTGTATGATATACAGCCTGTGTGCAGTGTATGATATATAGTCTGTGTGCAGTGTATGGTATACAGCCTGTGTGCCGTGTATGATATACAGCCTTTGTGCAGTGTATGGTATATAGCCTGTGTGCAGCTTATGATATATAGCCTGTGTGCGGCATATGACATATAGCCTTTGTGCAGTGTATGATATATAGCCTGTGTGCAGCATATAACATGTAGCCTGTGTGCAGTGTATGATATATAGCCTGTGTGCAGTGTATGATATATAGCCTGTGTGCAGTGTATGGTATATAGCCTGTGTGCAGCCTATGACATATAGCCTGTGTGCAGCCTATGATATACAGCCTGTGTGCAGTGTATGGTATATAGCCTGTGTGCAGCCTATGACATATAGCCTGTGTGCAGTGTATGACATATAGCCTGTGTGCAGTGTATGGTATATAGCCTGTGTGCAGCCTATGACATATAGCCTGTGTGCAGCGTATGATATACAGTCTGTGTGCAGTGTATGATATACAGTCTGTGTGCAGTGTATGATATACAGTCTGTGTGCAGTGTATGATATACAGTCTGTGTGCAGTGTATGATCAGTGTATGATATATAGCCTGTGTGCAGTGTATGATATTATAGCCTGTGTGCAGTGTATGGTATATAGCCTGTGTGCAGCGTATGACATACAGCCTGTGTGCAGCGTATGATATATAGCCTGTGTGCAGCGTATGATATATAGCCTGTGTTCAGCGTATGATATACAGCCTGTGTGCAGTGTATGCTATGTAGCCTGTGAGCAGTGTATGCTATGTAGCCTGTGTGCAGTGTATGATATACAGCCTGTGTGCAGTGTATGATATACAGCCTGTGTGCAGTGTATGGTATATAGCCTGTGTGCAGCCTATGACATATAGCCTGTGTGCAGTGTATGATATACAGCCTGTGTGCAGTGTATGATATAAAGACTGTGTGCAGTGTATGATATACAGCCTGTGTGCAGTGTATGATATACAGCCTGTGTGCAGTGTATGATATACAGCCTGTGTGCAGTGTATGATATACAGCCTGTGTGCAGTGTATGATATACAGCCTGTGTGCAGTGTATGATATACAGCCTGTGTGCAGTGTATGATATACAGCCTGTGTGCAGTGTATGATATACAGCCTGTGTGCAGTGTATGATATACAGCCTGTGTGCAGTGTATGATATACAGCCTGTGTGCAGTGTATGATATACAGCCTGTGTGCAGTGTATGATATACAGCCTGTGTGCAGTGTATGATATACAGCCTGTGTGCAGTGTATGATATACAGCCTGTGTGCAGTGTATGATATATAGTCTGTGTGCAGTGTATGATATACAGCCTGTGTGCAATGTATGGTATATAGTCTGTGTGCAGTGTATGATATACAGCCTGTGTGCAGTGTATGGTATACAGCCTGTGTGCAGTGTATGGTATATAGCCTGTGTGCAGCTTATGATATATAGCCTGTGTGCGGCATATGACATATAGCCTTTGTGCAGTGTATGATATATAGCCTGTGTGCAGCATATAACATGTAGCCTGTGTGCAGTGTATGATATATAGCCTGTGTGCAGTGTATGATATATAGCCTGTGTGCAGTGTATGGTATATAGCCTGTGTGCAGCCTATGACATATAGCCTGTGTGCAGCCTATGATATACAGCCTGTGTGCAGTGTATGGTATATAGCCTGTGTGCAGCCTATGACATATAGCCTGTGTGCAGTGTATGACATATAGCCTGTGTGCAGTGTATGGTATATAGCCTGTGTGCAGCCTATGACATATAGCCTGTGTGCAGTGTATGATATACAGTCTGTGTGCAGTGTATGATATACAGTCTGTGTGCAGTGTATGATATACAGTCTGTGTGCAGTGTATGATATACAGTCTGTGTGCAGTGTATGATATACAGTCTGTGTGCAGTGTATGATATATAGCCTGTGTGCAGTGTATGATATTATAGCCTGTGTGCAGTGTATGGTATATAGCCTGTGTGCAGCGTATGACATACAGCCTGTGTGCAGCGTATGATATATAGCCTGTGTGCAGCGTATGATATATAGCCTGTGTTCAGCGTATGATATACAGCCTGTGTGCAGTGTATGCTATGTAGCCTGTGAGCAGTGTATGCTATGTAGCCTGTGTGCAGTGTATGATATACAGCCTGTGTGCAGTGTATGATATACAGCCTGTGTGCAGTGTATGGTATATAGCCTGTGTGCAGCCTATGACATATAGCCTGTGTGCAGTGTATGATATACAGCCTGTGTGCAGTGTATGATATACAGCCTGTGTGCAGTGTATGATATACAGCCTGTGTGCAGTGTATGATATACAGCCTGTGTGCAGTGTATGATATACAGCCTGTGTGCAGTGTATGATATACAGCCTGTGTGCAGTGTATGATATACAGCCTGTGTGCAGTGTATGATATACAGCCTGTGTGCAGTGTATGATATACAGCCTGTGTGCAGTGTATGATATACAGCCTGTGTGCAGTGTATGCTATGTAGCCTGTGTGCAGTGTATGATATACAGCCTGTGTGCAGTGTATGATATACAGCCTGTGTGCAGTGTATGGTATATAGCCTGTGTGCAGCCTATGACATATAGCCTGTGTGCAGTGTATGATATACAGCCTGTGTGCAGTGTATGATATACAGCCTGTGTGCAGTGTATGATATACAGCCTGTGTGCAGTGTATGATATACAGCCTGTGTGCAGTGTATGATATACAGCCTGTGTGCAGTGTATGATATACAGCCTGTGTGCAGTGTATGATATACAGCCTGTGTGCAGTGTATGATATACAGCCTGTGTGCAGTGTATGATATACAGCCTGTGTGCAGTGTATGATATACAGCCTGTGTGCAGTGTATGGTATATAGTCTGTGTGCAGTGTATGGTATATATAGCCTGTGTGCAGCGTATGGTATATATAGCCTGTGTGCAGCGTATGGTATATATAGCCTGTGTGCAGTGTATAGTATATATAGCCTGTGTGCAGTGTATAGTATATACAGCCTGTGTACATGTAGCCTTTTGTGCAGCTATATACAGTATGCCATAATCCTTAGGGTATATTCACATGTACCATATCCGCTATATATTCTACACAGCCTTTAAGTACTTTCTGGTTGCTCCTTACTGCTTCAGGTAGTGTATATGGTTGGGAACTGCAGATGGGGCTTAGACTTACATGTCCAGGTTCTGCCTGTGATTCCCATCTGCATATGCTGCTGTGGGGGCTGACACAGGGGGCAGGAGAGCACAGAAAGTGCAGAAGGGCTGTGTTCTCGCATTGCATCAGGTGGGAACGCACTGCGATGCTCACCCCTCCCCCATCCTGTCTCTAGGGCCTGGCATCTTCCTCTGCACTGCAGCCTCTAGGGACCATCACATGCAGAACAGAGGAGGATGCTGAGCCACACAGCCAGGAGTGAGGAGGGGTAGGTGCTAAGTCCTCTACAGCAATCAGCCACCTATATCGTAGCTGTATGGTTTATTTGTGGGGGAAGAAAATGGGGGGCCCCCCAACAAAATTGTTGCCCAGGGCCTCCACCAACCTTAATCCGGCCCTGTATACACCCAATCTTTCATCGTATCCCCTCTCTATAAACCTTCTGTTCATAATCTCTCTTCATTAGTAATACTAATTCTTCTTCTTGTGAATTGGCTATGATGTGTTCCGCTGAATACCTGGGGGGTGTGACAGCTGGATCTGATGAATAGGTTGTCATGGTCAGTCTCTTTAGAGAGGAGTGGAGGACTCGCTCTACCATCTCTTTTACAATTTCCACGTCTAAGTAAATTTTGTACATGTTAAATTCTAATGACAACTCGATCAGCGCACATCTCTGGTTGATGTAGTGGACGTACTGCTCTAGATCTTCCTTGGACCCTGTCCACACCAGGAACACGTTGTCCACATACCTCAACCAGAGCATAATGCACCGGCTGATGGGACCACACAGTCATACAGGGGACCCATGGAGGTAGGATGACAAGGTTAGAATAACGTCCAACAAATTAGTCAAGAACGGAATCTTCCTATTCTCCAATGTGGCATCCCTGCATAGCTGCTCGCTGACGGCCACCGCGCCTTCATCTGAGGGGATATTCTAATATCTAATGTACACAGACGGCTCCTATCTGTCACATGTAAATCTCTCATCTTATCCAGAAAGTCCTTGGTGGGACTCTTAAGGCCCTATTCCACGGAACCGTTATCATTCATAAACTCGCTCCAACGACCGCTCGTTAACGATCACTAAACAATTTTTTTTTAGCAAGCGATAACACATAACGTGAACGATATATGTAGTGTACTGATTATTTTGCGGTCGTTACATGGTCGTTCAAAACGTCCACCGGAGTGATAATGACCATAGGACACACCTACTTTTTTTAAACATTTTTACGAACGACTGAAAGATTTCTAATTGTACAAACCGATTAGCGAATTATCTTTCAAAGACCAGCGATCTTTTTTTTTCGACATGCTGAAAAACTATTTTGAACGACAATATAACGATTTCGCCTTTTGTCGGTCGCTCGTTTACACCAGTTCCACAAGTCGATTATCGTTAATGAGCGGTTGTTGGGGCGAGTTTATGAACGATAATCGTTCTGTGGAAAAGGGCCTTAAGTGGTGGAACACTCGGCTCGCGCGTCGATGAAGAACGCAGCTAGCTGCAAGAATTAGTGTGAATTGCAGGACACATTGATCATCGACACTTCGGACGCACCCTGCGGCCCCGGGTTTCTCCGGCGGCCACGCCTGTCTGAGGGTCGCTCAAAAGAAAAATAAGAAAGTAATTGGTATCTCTCAGACAATTGGGTAACTTAGCGATGATTCTTTTTTTTAAAAAAAACTGTGAACATATATTGTATCGCCAAAGGGTGGAGCCCAAAGTTATCCCTGACCTGATCGGTCAGCCTGGCAGGTCCTTGGGCAATAAATATAAAATAGGCCCCCTAGGTGCATTATGCTGAAGGCTCGTATACTTCTTTCTGTATCCATCTTCTTTCCCCTTATAATTTCTGTATACTTTCTCATCCTCCAATTGTCTTAGTGCTTTATCTCCCTATTGTTCTTTCTGTAATATCCCCCCCCTTCTAATCCTCCAATTGTCTTAGTGCTTTATCTCCCTATTGTTTTTTGTAATATCACTCTCGCCCCCCCATCATCCTCCTTGACAATAATTTTCTCTTCATTCTACAACTCTCTTAACCCCTTTCACTGCTCTCTTGTCATGATCTTTCAATGTATGTTTTCCAGTTTCCAACTATGCAGGACCTTACTGATCACTGCTGGAAGCTATCTAGCAAAGGACATTGTATCTGTGGTGTCCCACCACGGTGTTGCTATTGGTTACACCCTTCGAAAAAGCCTGTACTTATTGTATACCTATGGTGATGAAGGTAGTGATAAAGTTTCGCCACTAGATGTCACTGTTATAGATGTGTGTATTCAGATGCTGCACGGCTGAAGTATGTAAAGGGTTATTGTTTGTATGTCACATGGATCTGTAAACCTATGGGAATCTGTTCTTCGTCTCTCCTATCATCTCTCTCTTTACTTCTTCTGTTGCACTCTTCACCCACTCACAGTGCACTTTAGATACACTGAGAAAGGAAGTCACATGGGTGTGGGAGGTGCATGGTCTTTTCGTGTTGGACATTGTAGAAAAAGGATACAAGCTAGAAAGCTCTCTACAGTGGTCCTCTCTGGGCCCTGACCCTCTGCCAGGCCCCCTCACCCTCAAGGTTCAGTCTTAGTCAGAGCCCCGTATGGGTAGGAAGCAAGACAAGACACCGCTAACAGTTTTCTTCTCAGTAACGCTACACAACACCATGCAGTGTTAGACCCTCACAGGAGAGGACAAGTCAGAGACAACCTCAACCCACTCTGTGGACTAGGAGTGTCACAGAGCAGGACAGTATCCACAGACAGAAGTAAGCTAGAAACTGATCCGGATAGAGCAACATTGTGATAAGCCTAGGAACTCTTATCTTGCGGTGCAGGAGTCCGTAGGGAACCCTCAGCCCTTCCGCACATCCCAGGTAACATAGTCTGGGCCTTGTGTCACCCTCTAGGACGGTTCAGCCAAATCTAGATGGCATCAGGTGGTGTGAAGACTAACAAAAGGTCAATACAAAGGCACAAATATTCTCTTCTTCTAAGCTTCTAAGTATTCTTCTACCTTATCCTCCGACATCCAGGCAGAGGACAGTACTACTTGGGTTGGGACTCTCTGGACAGCCCCCTCTCTGCTACTCTGCTTCTTTGTATCTCTCAGCACACTACTCATCAGCACGACTGTACTCCTCACTGTATTCCTATCACAAATCTAGTTGCTGTATTGTCAAGTATTTGTCTACAAGTATTAGCGAAGCTAAGCTGTATAACTTACTGCACCAAATACCTTTTCAAGTAAACAACAGATTATTTAAGTTAAAGAGACTTTGTGATTCTTCACCCCACACCGACACAGTATTCAACACATCCTTGGGACATTTCCCCTTTCTGTGGGTGGGAGTTCTGATAGTCCGGGAGGGTCACTACACCGCTCTGGCCATCCGTGACTACACTATCCCAAGCAGGGCCGGCTCCAGGTTTTGGTGGGCCCTTGGGCGACAGAGCCTCAGCGGGCCCCCTTGTATAGTAAATCATGTGGCATCACTTTTAGAGGGTCTCTATCTCTGCATTCTGTGTAGGTATACAGCAGTGTATTATATACTTATTATCCTCCACCTGTATGAGTGTATATATCTCTCCATTCTGTGTAGGTATACAGCAGTGTATTATATACTTATTATCCTCCTGTATGAGTGTGTGTATATATCTCTCCATTCTGTGTAGGTATACAGCAGTGTATTATATACTTATTATCCTCCTCCTGTATGAGTGTGTATATATCTCCCCATTCTGTGTAGGTATACAACTGTGTATTATATACTTATTATCCCCCTGTATGAGTGTGTATATATCTCTACCCTGTGTAGGTATACAGCAGTGTATTATATACTTATTATCCTCCTGTATGAGTCTGTATATATCTCTCCATTCTGTGTAGGTATACAGCAGTGTATTATATACTTATTATCCTCCTCCTGTATGAGTGTGTATATATCCATTCTGTGTAGGTATACAGCAGTGTATTATATACTTATTATTCTCCTCCTGTATGAGTGTGTATATAAGTATATAATACACTGCTGTATACCTACACAGAATGGAGAGATATATACACACACTCATACAGGAGGATAATAAGTATATAATACACTGCTGTATACCTACACAGAATGGGGAGATATATACACACTCATACAGGAGGAGAATAATAAGTATATAATACACTGCTGTATACCTACACAGAATGGGGATATATATATATATATATATATATATATATATACACTCATACAGGAGAGGGATCATAAGTATATAATACACTGCTGTATACCTACACAGAATGGAGATATATACACACTCCTACAGGAGAGGGATAATAAGTATATAATACACTGCTGTATACCTACACAGAATGGAGAGATATATACACACTCATACAGGAGGGGGATAATAAGTATATAATACACTGCTGTATACCTACACAGAATG
This sequence comes from Dendropsophus ebraccatus, assembly GCF_027789765.1. NCBI lineage: Eukaryota > Metazoa > Chordata > Amphibia > Anura > Hylidae > Dendropsophus > Dendropsophus ebraccatus. Next base: position 120,610,787 of record NC_091462.1, read on the forward strand.
GAGAGATATATACACACTCATACAGGAGGGGGATAATAAGTATATAATACACTGCTGTATACCTACACAGAATGGAGAGATATATACACACTCATACAGGAGGGGGATAATAAGTATATAATACACTGCTGTATACCTACACAGAATGGAGAGATATATACACACTCATATATAATACACTGCTGTATACCTACACAGAATGGAGAGATATATACACACTCATACAGGAGGGGGATAATAAGTATATAATACACTGCTGTATACCTACACAGAATGGAGAGATATATACACACTCATACAGGAGGGGGATAATAAGTATATAATACACTGCTGTATACCTACACAGAATGGAGAGATATATACACACTCATACAGGAGGGGGATAATAAGTATATAATACACTGCTGTATACCTACACAGAATGGAGAGATATATACACACTCATATATAATACACTGCTGTATACCTACACAGAATGGAGAGATATATACACACTCATACAGGAGGGGGATAATAAGTATATAATACACTGCTGTATACCTACACAGAATAGGGAGACAGGGCCGCCGATAGGGCAGTACAACTGGTACTGCCGTATGGGGCCCGGACCCTAATAGACACGGGGGGGGGGGCCCGGCGGGCCCGCCGGCCGCCGCCCCCCGACCGCTACGCTAGGGAGGCCCGCACGGCCCCCCTTGCCACCTGTTTTCGAGCATCCCGAGAAGCTGCGGCCACGCAGCTTCTCGGGATGCACTGATCGCTTTAATGTTCCGCCCTCACAGCGGGCGGAACATTAAAGCGATGAGAATACAGGAGCAGGACCTGTCAGTGTCCTCCTCCTGTATTCTCTCCCATAGGCTGCCGGCACTTCACACCAGCAGCCTATGGGAGGCCGGGCCGTGATCATGTGCCCCTCCGGCAGGCGTGATCATGTGACGTCATCACGTCTGCCGGAAGTCCCGTCCCTGCGGCTCGCAAGATGGAGCCCGAAGAGGAGGAGGAAGAGCTGCTGCCTGCACAGCACGGATTAGGTGAGTAGGATGTTTGTTTTTTTTAGGGGCACCTCTGGGGGCATTATTAGTGTATGGGGGCACCTCTGGGGGCATTATTAGTATATGGGGGCACCTCTGGGGGCATTATTAGTATATGGGGGCACCTCTGGGGGCATTATTAGCTCATGGGGTCACCTCTGGGGGCATTATTAGTGTATGGGGGCACCTCTGGGGGCATTATTAGTGTATGGGGGCACCTCTGGGGGCATTATTAGTATATGGGTGCACCTCTGGGGGCATTATTAGTATATGGGGGCACCTCTGGGGGCATTATTAGTGTATGAAGGCACCTCTGGGGGCATTATTAGTTCATGGGGGCACCTCTGGGGGCATTATTAGTTCATGGGGGCACCTCTGGGGGCATTATTAGTATATGGGGGCATTATTAGTTCATGGGGGCACCTCTGGGGGCATTATTAGCTCATGGGGGCACCTCTGGGGGCATTATTAGTATATGGGGGCACCTCTGGGGGCATTATTAGTATATGGGGGCACCTCTGGGGGCATTATTAGTGTATGGGGGCACCTCTGGGGGCATTATTAGTATATGGGGGCACCTCTGGGGGCATTATTAGTTCATGGGGGCACCTCTGGGGGCATTATTAACTCATGGGGGCATTATTAGTGCATGGGGGCACCTCTGGGGGCATTATTAGTTCATGGGGGCCACCTCTAGGGGCATTATTAGCTCATGGGGGCACAGCAGGGAATCCTACATACAGGGGGCACAGCAGGGGATCCTACATACAGGGGGCACAGCAGGGGATCCTACATACAGGGGGCACAGCAGGGGATCCTACATACAGGGGGCACAGCAGGGGATCCTACATACAGGGGGCACAGCAGGGGATCCTACATACAGGGGGCACAGCAGGGGATCCTACATACAGGGGGCACAGCAGGGGATCCTACATACAGGGGGCACAGCAGGGGATCCTACATACAGGGGGCACAGCAGGGGATCCTACATACAGGGGGCACAGCAGGGGATCCTACATACAGGGGGCACAGCAGGGGATCCTACATACAGGGGGCACAGCAGGGGATCCTACATACAGGGGCACAGCGGGGGATCCTACATACAGGGGGCACAGCGGGGGATCCTACATACAGGGGGCATCCCACACAGCGCAGTTACTATGGGAGCCTACAGGAAGGAGAAAGAGAAGGAAGGTGCTAGAAATGGGCGGAGCCTAAATTGTTTGTCTCGCAGGTTCTAAGGGGATGAAACGTATCTGGAAGGAATCATCCTGGAGGTCTGGGCCGGATGGAGAGGAAAAGGGAAAGTGACGCCTCAGATCAAAGAAGACGTCACCTGTGAGTCCCTGTATGACACTTTTCTTATTTTGTAGAACATCATTTAGTAGGGGCGCCCCGAGGTGACAGCTACTACATTATCTGTACTCAGAGATATCACTGTGTTATCTGTGCTGTTACATAGGACTGCAGGTGACTACTACATTATCTGTACTCAGAGATATCACTGTGTTATCTGTTGTGTTACATAGGACTGCAGGTGACTACTACATTATCTGTACTCAGAGATATTACTGTTATCTGTGCTGTTACATAGGACTGCAGGTGACAGCTACTACATTATCTGTACTCAGAGATATCACTGTGTTATCTGTGGTGTTACATAGGACTGCAGGTGACTACTACATTATCTGTACTCAGAGATATCACTGTGTTAGTGCTGTTACATAGGACTGCAGGTGACATCTACATTATCTGTACTCAGAAAGATATCACTGTGTTATCTGTGCTGTTACATAGGACTGCAGGTGAAATCTACTACATTATCTGTACTCAGAGATACCACTGTGTTATGTGGTGTTACATAGGACTGCAGGTGATATCAGGTGATTTCTCCAGGTTGCAGAAGTTCAAACTTCATCGTGCCCTGGTGTGCTTGTGTCTGTATACATGTGTGCTGGTGTCTGTATGTCTGTATACATGTGTGCTGGTGTCTGTATACATGTGTACTGGTGTCTGTATACATGTGTGCTGGGGTCTGTATACATGTGTGCTGGTGTCTGTATGTGTGTATACATGTGTGCTGGTGTCTGTATACATGTGTGCTGGTGTCTGTATACATGTGTGCTGGTGTCTGTATGTGTGTATACATGTGTGCTGGGGTCTGTATACATGTGTGCTGGTGTCTGTGTGTGAGATCAATTCTAGAGAACTGGCTCATATACCCCATTTTCCCCAGTGGCTTAAAATGTAACCTCTGTTATACAGTTATAGAATTGTAGAAATTAAATGTGAACAAGGTGCAATTCAAATAGACACTTGCTTGTATAGCTGTCTCTTGTGCTCTGTATGCAGTGCGTTATATTCACCCCTGCAACGTACAATTTATAGCGTGTCTACAAGCCCAGCGGGGCTCATTATGATGGAGACTAAAACTTCTACAAGAGTGGGGTAGGGGTTCCCCTGTATTCAGAATGCTGGTGAGTGCTCGGCAATGCCCCGTCTGGGATTATTGAATTTCGAGGGTCTATGCAGAGCAGGATAAAGACACCTCTGCTGCACAAACAGGATCTCCTAGAAAGCGTTCTCACCGCCATGTATTCGCTATCACTGGCTTGGGTGAGCTAAACTAGTCTGCCTGGGGGGTGTGTGGGATTTGTATATGCTCACTAACATGGAACAGCCTCATTATATTAGCCTTATCAACATATTCTATGTTACTGAGCATACCGGGGGGGGGGGGGGGGGATATTGGTGAACATATACAAATCACACAGCCCCCCAGACCCTCAAAATTCAATAACCCCAGACGGGCCATTGCCTAGTACTCACCAGCATTCTGAATACAGGGGAACCCCTACCCCACTCTTGTATAAGTTTTAGTCTCCATCATAATGAGCCCCGCTGGGCTTGTAGACACGCTATATATTGTACGTTGCAGGGGTGAATATAATGCACTGCATACAGAGCACAAGAGGCGGCTATACAAGGAAGTGTCTGTATGGTGACATTTACATTGCACCTTGTTCACATTTAGGTTCTACAATTGTATAACTGTATAACAGAGGTTACATTTTAAGCCACTGGGGAAAATGGGGAATATGAGCCAGTTCTCTAGGCTGATCTGAACCAAATTATACCTCCCAGCAAGGCGTGGGGCCAACACACAATTTTTTTTTTTTATTAATGTGGGGGAGGGGGGGGGGGGCCCAGACACTTTGGTTGTATGGGGCCCCGAAATTCCTGATGGCGGCCCTGTAGGGAGATATATACAGACTCATTATCCTCCTCCTGTATAAGTATATAATACACTGCTGTATACCTACACAGAATGGAGAGATATATACAGACTCATACAGGAGGATAATAAGTATATAATACACTGCTGTATACCTACACAGAATGGAGATATATACACACTCATACAGGAGAGGGATAATAAGTATATAATACACTGCTGTATACCTACACAGAATGGAGAGATATATACATACTCATACAGGAGGATAATAAGTATATAATACACTGCTGTATACCTACACAGAATGGGGATATATACACACACATACAGGAGGATAATAAGTATATAATACACTGCTGTATACCTACACAGAATGGGGAGATATATACACACTCATATAGGAGGATATTAAGTAGATAATACACAGCTGTATACCTACACAGAATGGAGAGATATATACACACTCATACAGGAGGATAATAAGTATATAATACACTGCTGTATACCTACACAGAATGGGGATATATACACACTCACACGGGGAGATAATAAGTATAATACACTGCTGTATACCTACACAGAATGGAGATATATACACACTCATACAGGAGGATAATAAGTATATAATACACTGCTGTATACCTACACAGAATGGGGAGATATATACACACTCATATAGGAGGATATTAAGTAGATAATACACAGCTGTATACCTACACAGAATGGAGAGATATATACACACTCATACAGGAGGATAATAAGTATATAATACACTGCTGTATACCTACACAGAATGGAGAGATATATACACACTCATACAGGAGGATAATAAGTATATAATACACTGCTGTATACCTACACAGAATGGGGAGATATACACACTCATCTCTTTTTTCACCTCTAGCGCTTGTTCCCACAGTACTATTTTCACTATCTGTTGGTATTCCTTCTAGGCTTTCATATGATCTTTAATAATTCAATGCTCTTAATGTTTTCCTTAGTTCTTCAGCCCACATGATGGGGTGATGGGATGCACATGTAAGGGCGACGGGATGCACATGTATGGGGGAGGGGATGCACATGTATGGGGGACGGGATGCACATGTAAGGGCGACGAGATGCACATGTATGAGGGACGGGATGCACATGTATGAGGGACGGGATGCACATGTATGGGGGACGGGATGCACATGTATGGGGGAGGGGATGCACATGTATGGGGGACGGGATGCACATGTGTGGGGGGGCCGGATGCACATGTATGGGGACGGGATGCACATGTATGGGGGAGGGGATGCACATGTATGAGGGACGGGATGCACATGTATGAGGGACGGGATGCACATGTATGAGGGACTAGATGCACATGTAAGGGCGACGGGATGCACATGTATGAGGGACGGGATGCACATGTATGAGGGACGGGATGCACATGTGTGGGGGGGCCGGGTGCACATGTATGGGGAACGGGGTGCACATGTGTGGGGGGGCCGGGTGCACATGTGTGGGGAATGGGGTGCACATGTATGGGGGGCCGGGTGCCCATGCAGTATGACACGGGGGGCATTTGCTCTTGAAACCTCGCGTGTACTTATTGACTTCACTCCTCTCCATGGACGACGTCCGAGATGCTGAGAGCTGAATCAGGACGTGTGTAAGGATTCTGCGCCACTATTCTGCACTGGGCCTTGGTTTTCAGTTTTCTTCATAAAAATACATGTATATACTGGAATGTGTATGTGTATTCCAAAGAACTGGTGCAGCTTAGGGAAAGTCCTGGAGGCAGGAGGGGCAGGTGCGGAATATGGAGGATGTTAGGTGAAGGTAATTAGCGGAGCATAAAGCACTGGTAGGATGGTAGATAGAGATAGGGGAGGTGCAGCACTGGGGAGAGCTTTCTTCCTGTGACTTCCTGTGCTTAATAGGGAGTCAATTTAGTGACTGGTAAAGGAGGAGGAGGAGACATCAGTGTAGTGACTGGTACAGGGGGAGGAGACATCAGTGTAGTGACTGGTACAGGAGGAGGAGACATCAGTGTAGTGACTGGTAGAGGAGGAGGAGGAGACATCAGTGTAGTGACTGGTACAGGAGGAGGAGACATCAGTGTAGTGACTGGTACAGGGGGAGGAGACATCAGTGTAGTGACTGGTACAGGAGGAGGAGACATCAGTGTAGTGACTGGTACAGGAGGAGGAGGAGACATCAGTGTAGTGACTGGTACAGGAGGAGGAGACATCAGTGTAGTGACTGGTACAGGAGAAGGAGACATCAGTGTAGTGACTGGTACAGGAGGAGGAGACATCAGTGTAGTGACTGGTAGAGGAGGAGGAGGAGACATCAGTGTAGTGACTGGTACAGGAGGAGGAGACATCAGTGTAGTGACTGGTACAGGTGGAGGAGACATCAGTGTAGTGACTGGTACAGGAGGAGGAGGAGACATCAGTGTAGTGACTGGTACAGGAGGAGGAGGAGACATCAGTGTAGTGACTGATACAGGAGGAGGAGGAGACATCAGTGTAGTGACTGGTAGAGGAGGAGGAGGAGACATCAGTGTAGTGACTGGTAGAGGAGGAGGAGGAGACATCAGTGTAGTGACTGGTACAGGAGGAGGAGACATCAGTGTAGTGACTGGTACAGGGGGAGGAGACATCAGTGTAGTGACTGGTACAGGAGGAGGAGACATCAGTGTAGTGACTGGTACAGGAGGAGGAGACATCAGTGTAGTGACTGGTACAGGAGGAGGAGGAGACATCAGAGTAGTGACTGGTACAGGAGGAGGAGACATCAGTGTAGTGACTGGTACAGGAGGAGGAGACATCAGTGTAGTGACTGGTACAGGAGGAGGAGACATCAGTGTAGTGACTGGTACAGGAGGAGGAGGAGACATCAGAGTAGTGACTGGTACAGGAGGAGGAGACATCAGTGTAGTGACTGGTACAGGAGGAGGAGGAGACATCAGTGTAGTGACTGGTACAGGAGGAGGAGGAGAAATCAGTGTAGTGACTGGTACAGGGGGAGGAGACATCAGTGTAGTGACTGGTACAGGAGGAGGAGGAGACATCAGTGTAGTGACTGGTAGAGGAGGAGGAGGAGACATCAGTGTAGTGACTGGTACAGGAGGAGGAGACATCAGTGTAGTGACTGGTATAGGAGGAGGAGGAGACATCAGTGTAGTGACTGGTACAGGAGGAGGAGGAGACATCAGTGTAGTGACTGGTACAGGAGGAGGAGGAGACATCAGTGTAGTGACTGGTACAGGAGGAGACATCAGTGTAGTGACTGGTACAGGAGGAGGAGGAGACATCAGTGTAGTGACTGGTACAGGAGGAGGAGGAGACATCAGTGTAGTGACTGGTACAGGAGGAGGAGGAGACATCAGTGTAGTGACTGGTACAGGAGGAGGAGACATCAGTGTAGTGACTGGTACAGGAGGAGGAGACATCAGAGTAGTGACTGGTACAGGAGGAGGAGACATCAGTGTAGTGACTGGTACAGGAGGAGGAGGAGACATCGGTGTAGTGACTGGTACAGGAGGAGGAGGAGACATCAGTGTAGTGACTGGTACAGGAGGAGGAGACATCAGTGAAGTGACTGGTACAGAAGGGGGAGGAGACATCAGTGTAGTGACTGGTACAGGAGGAGGAGGAGACATCAGTGTAGTGACTGATACAGGAGGAGGAGGAGACATCAGTGTAGTGACTGGTACAGGAAGAGGAGGAGACATCAGTGTAGTGACTGGTACAGGAGGAGGAGGAGACATCAGTGTAGTGACTGATACAGGAGGAGGAGGAGACATCAGTGTAGTGACTGATACAGGAGGAGGAGGAGACATCAGTGTAGTGACTGGTACAGGAGGAGGAGGAGACATCAGTGTAGTGACTGGTACAGGAGGAGGAGGAGACATCAGTGTAGTGACTGGTACATGAGGAGGAGGAGACATCAGTGTAGTGACTGGTACAGGAGGAGGAGACATCAGTGTAGTGACTGGTACAGGAGGAGGAGACATCAGTGTAGTGACTGGTACAGGAGGAGGAGGAGACATCAGTGTAGTGACTGGTACAGGAGGAGGAGGAGACATCAGTGTAGTGACTGGTACAGGAGGAGGAGGAGACATCAGTGTAGTGACTGGTACAGGAGGAGGAGGAGACATCAGTGTAGTGACTGGTAGAGGAGGAGGAGGAGACATCAGTGTAGTGACTGGTACAGGAGGAGGAGACATCAGTGTAGTGACTGGTACAGGAGGAGACATCAGTGTAGTGACTGGTACAGGAGGAGGAGGAGACATCAGTGTAGTGACTGGTACAGGAGGAGGAGGAGACATCAGTGCAGTGACTGGTACAGGAGGAGGAGGAGACATCAGTGTAGTGACTGGTACAGGAGGAGGAGACATCAGTGTAGTGACTGGCACAGAAGGAGGAGGAGACATCAGTGCAGTGACTGGTACAGGAGGAGACATCAGTGTAGTGACTGGTACAGGAGGAGGAGGAGACATCAGTGTAGTGACTGGTACAGGAGGAGGAGACATCAGTGTAGTGACTGGTACAGGAGGAGGAGACATCAGTGTAGTGACTGGTACAGGAGGAGGAGACATCAGTGTAGTGACTGGTACAGGAGGAGACATCAGTGTAGTGACTGGTACAGGAGGAGGAGACATCAGTGTAGTGACTGGTACAGGAGGAGGAGGAGACATCAGTGCAGTGACTGGTACAGGAGGAGGAGACATCAGTGCAGTGACTGGTACAGGAGGAGGAGACATCAGTGTAGTGACTGGTACAGGAGGAGGAGGAGACATCAGTGTAGTGACTGGTACAGGAGGAGGAGACATCAGTGTAGTGACTGGTACAGGAGGAGGAGGAGACATCAGTGTAGTGACTGGTACAGGAGGAGGAGACATCAGTGTAGTGACTGGTACAGGAGGAGGAGGAGACATCAGTGTAGTGACTGGTACAGGAGGAGGAGGAGACATCAGTGAAGTGACTGGTACAGGAGGAGGAGGAGACATCAGTGAAGTGACTGGTACAGGAGGAGGAGGAGACATCAGTGTAGTGACTGGTACAGGAGGAGGAGGAGACATCAGTGTAGTGACTGGTACAGGAGGAGGAGGAGACATCAGTGTAGTGACTGGTACAGGAGGAGGAGGAGACATCAGTGTAGTGACTGGTACAGGAGGAGGAGGAGACATCAGTGTAGTGACTGGTACAGGAGGAGGAGGAGACATCAGTGTAGTGACTGGTACAGGAGGAGGAGGAGGAGACATCAGTGTAGTGACTGGTACAGGAGGAGAAGACATCAGTGTAGTGACTGGTACAGGGGGAGGAGGAGACATCAGTGTAGTGACTGGTACAGGAGGAGGAGGAGACATCAGTGTAGTGACTGGTACAGGAGGAGGAGGAGACATCAGTGTAGTGACTGGTACAGGAGGAGGAGGAGACATCAGTGTAGTGACTGGTACAGGAGGAGGAGGAGACATCAGTGTAGTGACTGGTACAGGAGGAGGAGGAGACATCAGTGTAGTGACTGTTACAGGAGGAGGAGACATCAGTGTAGTGACTGGTACAGGAGGAGGAGGAGACATCAGTGTAGTGACTGGTAGAGGAGGAGGAGGAGACATCAGTGTAGTGACTGGTACAGGGGGAGGAGACATCAGTGTAGTGACTGGTACAGGAGGAGGAGGAGACATCAGTGTAGTGACTGGTACAGGAGGAGGAGGAGACATCAGTGTAGTGACTGGTACAGGAGGAGGAGGAGACATCAGTGTAGTGACTGGTACAGGAGGAGACATCAGTGTAGTGACTGGTACAGGAGGAGGAGACATCAGTGTAGTGACTGGTACAGAAGGAGGAGGAGACATCAGTGTAGTGACTGGTACAGGAGGAGACATCTGTGTAGTGATTGGTACAGGAGGAGGAGGAGACATCAGTGTAGTGACTGGTACAGGAGGAGGAGACATCAGTGTAGTGACTGGTACAGGAGGAGGAGACATCAGTGTAGTGACTGGTACAGGAGGAGGAGGAGGAGACATCAGTGTAGTGACTGGTACAGGAGGAGACATCAGTGTAGTGACTGGTACAGAAGGAGGAGGAGACATCAGTGTAGTGACTGGTTCAGGAGGAGGAGGAGACATCAGTGTAGTGACTGGTACAGGAGGAGGAGGAGACATCAGTGTAGTGACTGGTACAGGAGGAGGAGACATCAGTGTAGTGACTGGTACAGGAGGAGGAGACATCAGTGTAGTGACTGGTACAGGGGGAGGAGGAGACATCAGTGTAGTGACTGGTACAGGAGAAGGAGACATCAGTGTAGTGACTGGTACAGGAGAAGGAGGAGACATCAGTGTAGTGACTGGTACAGGAGGAGGAGACATCAGTGTAGTGACTGGTACAGGAGGAGGAGACATCAGTGTAGTGACTGGTACAGGAGGAGGAGGAGACATCAGTGTAGTGACTGGTACAGGAGGAGGAGGAGACGTCGGTGTAGTGACTGGTACAGGAGGAGGAGGAGACATCAGTGTAGTGACTGGTACAGGAGGAGGAGACATCAGTGTAGTGACTGGTACAGGAGGAGGAGACATCAGTGTAGTGACTGGTACAGGAGGAGGAGGAGACATCAGTGTAGTGACTGGTACAGGAGGAGGAGGAGACATCAGTGTAGTGACTGGTACAGGAGGAGACATCAGTGTAGTGACTGGTACAGGAGGAGGAGGAGACATCAGTGTAGTGACTGGTAGAGGAGGAGGAGGAGACATCAGTGTAGTGACTGGTACAGAAGGAGGAGGAGACATCAGTGTAGTGACTGGTAGAGGAGGAGGAGGAGACATCAGTGTAGTGACTGGTACAGGAGGAGGAGGAGACATCAGTGTAGTGACTGGTACAGGAGGAGACATCAGTGTAGTGACTGGTAGAGGAGGAGACATCAGTGTAGTGACTGGTACAGGAGGAGGAGACATCAGTGTAGTGACTGGTAGAGGAGGAGGAGACATCAGTGTAGTGACTGGTACAGGAGGAGGAGGAGACATCAGTGTAGTGACTGGTACAGGAGGAGACATCAGTGTAGTGACTGGTACAGAAGAAGGAGGAGACATCAGTGTAGTGACTGGTACAGAAGGAGGAGGAGACATCAGTGTAGTGACTGGTACAGGAGGAGGAGACATCGGTGTAGTGACTGGTACAGGAGGAGGAGGAGACATCAGTGTAGTGACTGGTACAGGAGGAGGAGACATCAGTGTAGTGACTGGTAGAGGAGGAGGAGACATCAGTGTAGTGACTGGTACAGGAGGAGGAGACATCAGTGTAGTGACTGGTACAGGAGGAGGAGGAGACATCAGTGTAGTGACTGGTACAGGAGGAGGAGGAGACATCAGTGTAGTGACTGGTACAGGAGGAGGAGGAGACATCAGTGTAGTGACTGGTACATGAGGAGGAGGAGACATCAGTGTAGTGACTGGTACAGGAGGAGGAGGAGACATCAGTGTAGTGACTGGTACAGGAGGAGGAGACATCAGTGTAGTGACTGGTACAGGAGGAGACATCAGTGTAGTGACTGGTACAGGAGGAGACATCAGTGTAGTGACTGGTAGAGGAGGAGGAGACATCAGTGTAGTGACTGGTACAGGAGGAGGAGGAGACATCAGTGTAGTGACTGGTACAGGAGGAGACATCAGTGTAGTGACTGGTACAGGAGGAGACATCAGTGTAGTGACTGGTACAGGAGGAGACATCAGTGCAGTGACTGGTACAGGAGAAGGAGGAGACATCAGTGTAGTGACTGGTACAGGAGGAGACATCAGTGTAGTGACTGGTACAGGAGGAGGAGGAGGAGACATCAGTGTAGTGACTGGTACAGGAGGAGGAGACATCAGTGTAGTGACTGGTACAGGAGGAGGAGACATCAGTGTAGTGACTGGTACAGGAGGAGGAGACATCAGTGTAGTGACTGGTACAGGAGGAGGAGACATCAGTGTAGTGACTGGTACAGGAGGAGGAGACATCAGTGTAGTGACTGGTACAGGAGGAGACATCAGTGTAGTGACTGGTACAGGAGGAGACATCAGTGTAGTGACTGGTAGAGGAGGAGGAGACATCAGTGTAGTGACTGGTACAGGAGGAGGAGGAGACATCAGTGTAGTGACTGGTACAGGAGGAGACATCAGTGTAGTGACTGGTACAGGAGGAGACATCAGTGTAGTGACTGGTACAGGAGGAGACATCAGTGTAGTGACTGGTAGAGGAGGAGGAGACATCAGTGTAGTGACTGGTACAGGAGGAGGAGGAGACATCAGTGTAGTGACTGGTACAGGAGGAGGAGGAGACATCAGTGTAGTGACTGGTACAGGAGGAGGAGACATCAGTGCAGTGACTGGTACAGGAGGAGGAGACATCAGTGTAGTGACTGGTACAGGAGGAGGAGACATCAGTGTAGTGACTGGTACAGGAGGAGGAGACATCAGTGTAGTGACTGGTACAGGAGGAGGAGACATCAGTGTAGTGACTGGTACAGGAGGAGGAGACATCAGTGTAGTGACTGGTACAGGAGGAGGAGGAGACATCAGTGTAGTGACTGGTACAGGAGGAGGAGACATCAGTGCAGTGACTGGTACAGGAGGAGACATCAGTGTAGTGACTGGTACAGGAGGAGGAGACATCAGTGTAGTGACTGGTACAGGAGGAGGAGACATCAGTGTAGTGACTGGTACAGGAGGAGGAGACATCAGTGTAGTGACTGGTAGAGGAGGAGGAGACATCAGTGTAGTGACTGGTACAGGAGGAGGAGGAGACATCAGTGTAGTGACTGGTAGAGGAGGAGGAGGAGACATCAGTGTAGTGACTGGTACAGGAGGAGGAGGAGACATCAGTGTAGTGACTGGTACAGGAGGAGGAGGAGACATCAGTGTAGTGACTGGTACAGGAGGAGGAGGAGACATCAGTGTAGTGACTGGTACAGGAGGAGGAGGAGACATCAGTGTAGTGACTGGTACAGGAGGAGGAGGAGACATCAGTGTAGTGACTGGTACAGGAGGAGGAGGAGACATCAGTGTAGTGACTGGTACAGGGGGAGGAGACATCAGTGTAGTGACTGGTACAGGGGGAGGAGACATCAGTGTAGTGACTGGTACAGGAGGAGGACGAGACATCAGTGTAGTGACTGGTAGAGGAGGAGGAGACATCAGTGTAGTGACTGGTACAGGAGGAGGAGGAGACATCAGTGTAGTGACTGGTAGAGGAGGAGGAGGAGACATCAGTGTAGTGACTGGTAGAGGAGGAGGAGGAGACATCAGTGTAGTGACTGGTAGAGGAGGAGGAGGAGACATCAGTGTAGTGACTGGTAGAGGAGGAGGAGGAGACATCAGTGTAGTGACTGGTACAGGAGGAGGAGGAGACATCAGTGTAGTGACTGGTACAGGAGGAGGAGGAGACATCAGTGTAGTGACTGGTACAGGAGGAGGAGGAGACATCAGTGTAGTGACTGGTAGAGGAGGAGGAGGAGACATCAGTGTAGTGACTGGTACAGGAGGAGGAGGAGACATCAGTGTAGTGACTGGTACAGGAGGAGGAGGAGGAGACATCAGTGTAGTGACTGGTACAGGAGGAGGAGACATCAGTGTAGTGACTGGTACAGGAGGAGGAGACATCAGTGTAGTGACTGGTACAGGAGGAGGAGAAATCAGTGTAGTGACTGGTACAGGAGGAGGAGACATCAGTGTAGTGACTGGTACAGGAGGAGGAGACATCAGTGTAGTGACTGGTACAGGAGGAGACATCAGTGTAGTGACTGGTACAGGAGGAGGAGGAGACATCAGTGTAGTGACTGGTACAGGAGGAGGAGACATCAGTGTAGTGACTGGTACAGGGGGAGGAGGAGACATCAGTGTAGTGACTGGTACAGGAGGAGGAGGAGACATCAGTGTAGTGACTGGTACAGGGGGAGGAGACATCAGTGTAGTGACTGGTACAGGAGGAGGAGGAGACATCAGTGTAGTGACTGGTAGAGGAGGAGGAGGAGACATCAGTGTAGTGACTGGTACAGGAGGAGGAGGAGACATCAGTGTAGTGACTGGTACAGGAGGAGACATCAGTGTAGTGACTGGTAGAGGAGGAGGAGGAGACATCAGTGTAGTGACTGGTAGAGGAGGAGGAGGAGACATCAGTGTAGTACAGCAGTAAGGCAGAACAGAGATAAGAGATAGATGGGAGAAGGAAGGGAGTCAGGATGTTTGGAGGGAATCGGAAGGAACATATCAGGGGGAGTTAGATCATCAGGTAGAAGTGATGGAGAGATAAAATAGTTATAGCTCGATAGAAAGAGGGGAAGGAGCAGTGTCTGTGAGCTAGGGCGGCAATAGTGAACATTTTTGTGTGTGGGCGAGAGCAGAGAAGGAGTCTATGGACGTCAGTTCCCTTCCGTTCATTTCTGGTTTGTATTCTTCTATTAGACAAAGCAGGAATGACCAGAGCAGTTCAATACACAGTGAATTTACTAGCTAAGTAGTAGTAGCAGGTGTGAAGCATGGGGTGGGTGGGGAGGAGAGGGCAGAGGGAACTGATAGAAGATGGTAAGCACACAGTTTGGGGTCACCGCTTGGGAGGAAGGCAATCAAAGTCCATGCAGAGACGTGTGGAGCCAGATATCAGACCAGTAAACAATGGAGATGGAGTCAAATCATAGCTGAGAATAAGAGGATCAGGTCAGGAGATGGGGAGATTCCAGGATTAATTCTGGTTTTATCTCTTCTATACAGATCAGTACTTAGACCAAGCAGGAATGACCAGAGCAGGTCAGCTTAGCTGTATAACGTAGCTGCAATGTTCTGGCACATACCCATGGGACCTACAGGCAGTGCTCCACACCAGCTTAGACCTTTACCTGCCAGAGGAAAACAATGCATATTATTAACAGACACCATAGCAGCGTGGAAAGCCATACGAAAATGATATGGACTTCCATACTGGTTGCCTAAAAGGGCTCCTCTTTGGCATTCTCCCCAGTTCCCACAAGGCCAAGTCAACAAGTTATTTAAGATCTGGAAAGATGAAAACATCCTTTTGGTACAGGTTTGTTAGAACTTAATGCCTCTCTATCATGGTATCCGTTCAAGGGCCACAAAGATGACTGACAAGAGAGACCAGGGCCATGGTGATAAAGGATAAGAGAATTACCCAGTCCTTGAGATGATGGACAAGAAAGTGGTCAAGGTCCTAGAGATGAGGAACAGGAGAGGGACCAGGGTCCTAGAGATGAGGAACACGAGAGGGACCAGAGTCCTAGAGATGAAGATCTAGAGAGGGACCAGGCTCCTAGAGATGAGGGACCAGAGTCCTAGAGATGAGGAACCCAAGAGCTACCAGGGTCCTAGAGATGAGGAACATGAAAGGGACCAGAGTCCTAGAGATGAGGAACACGAGAGGGACCAGGGTCTTAGAGATGAGGATCTAGAGAGGGACCAGGCTCCTAGAGATGAGGAACACGAGGGGGACCAGAGTCCTAGAGATGAGGAACCCAAGAGCTACCAGGGTCCTAGAGATGAGGAACATGAAAGGGACCAGGGTCCTAGAGATGAGGAACCCGAGAGGGACCAGGGTCCTAGAGATGAGGAACCCGAGAGGGACCAGAGTCCTAGAGATGAGGAACCCGAGAGGGACCAGAGTCCTAGAGATGAGGAACCCGAGAGGGACCAGAGTCCTAGAGATGAGGAACCCGAGAGGGACCAGGCTCCTAGAGATGAGGAACACGAGGGGGACCAGAGTCCTAGAGATGAGGAACCCAAGAGCTACCAGGGTCCTAGAGATGAGGAACATAAAAGGGACCAGGGTCCTAGAGATGAGGAACCCGAGAGGGACCAGGGTCCTAGAGATGAGGAACCCGAGAGCTACCAGGGTCCTAGAGATGAGGAACACGAGAGCGACCAGGGTCCTAGAGATGAGGAACATGAAAGGGACCAGAGTCCTAGAGATGAGGAACACGAGAGGGACCAGGGTCTTAGAGATGAGGATCTAGAGAGGGACCAGGCTCCTAGAGATGAGGAACACGAGGGGGACCAGAGTCCTAGAGATGAGGAACCCAAGAGCTACCAGGGTCCTAGAGATGAGGAACATGAGAGGGACCAGGGTCCTAGAGATGAGGAACACGAGAGGGACCAGGGTCCTAGAGATGAGGAACATGAGAGGGACCAGAGTCCTAGAGATGAGGAACCCGAGAGCTACCAGGGTCCTAGAGATGAGGGACCAGAGTCCTAGAGATGAGGAACCCAAGAGCTACCAGGGTCCTAGAGATGAGGAACATGAGAGGGACCAGGGTCCTAGAGATGAGGAACACGAGAGGGACCAGGGTCCTAGAGATGAGGAACATGAAAGGGACCAGAGTCCTAGAGATGAGGAACCCGAGAGCTACCAGGGTCCTAGAGATGAGGAACATGAGAGGGACCAGGGTCCTAAAGATGAGGAACACGAGAGGGACCAGGGTCCTAGAGATGAGGAACACGAGAGGGACCAGGCTCCTGGAGATGATGGACAGGGTCACAAAGCCCAGTTGAGTATGATAGGTACAGAGCGTCCATGCTGAGCGGTCTATCTTTCTGTTGCAGAGGCTGCAGAGTCCTGAAGGAATCATGGGATTCGGTCTCTCTGTCCATGGAGTGCTGGATATGACTGAGGATGGCCTGATAGATGTGGTTGTCGGATCCTGGGGTCATGTGACTCTGCACAGGTTGTATGATGTCATTGTGGGTCACTGAACTGGGGGTAGATGTCACATTTTGTTGATGCACACAGTGAAGTTCAGGGTCCAGCATTCTCAGCCAAGTAAAGACCCCTCACTCGCCATCCGTACAATGGTTCCATGTCCGGTGTGCCTCTGCTAGAATACAGTGACGTGGGCCGTGCAGGATAGGAGAGTGCCCTCATCTGATAGAGAAGTGTACAGACCACGCAGCACCCAATAGGTTAACAGTTCTGGCATAACCTAACCCGATCTCTGCTGTAAATTATTGTACATCAGCCGGGCGGAGGGAGGTCACACTGTGCTGGTCTTCCAGGGATCTGCTTAGCTCCATGCTAGTGGTGTGTGGTGCAGGACTGGTGTGGGATATAGTGGGGAGGTGAGGATCAGCTGGTGTGGGATATAGTGGGGAGGTGAGGATCAGCTGGTGTGGGATGTAGTGGGGAGGTGAGGATCAGCTGGTGTGGGATGTAGTGGGGAGGTGAGAGGATCAGCTGGTGTGGGATGTAGTGGGGAGGTGAGGATCAGCTGGTGTGGGATGTAGTGGGGAGGTGAGAGGATCAGCTGGTGTGGGATGTAGTGGGGAGGTGAGGATCAGCTGGTGTGGGATATAGTGGGGAGGTGAGGATCAGCTGGTGTGGGATATAGTGGGGAGGTGAGGATCAGCTGGTGTGGGATATAGTGGGGAGGTGAGAGGATCAGCTGGTGTGGGATGTAGTGGGGAGGTGAGGATCAGCTGGTGTGGGATGTAGTGGGGAGGTGAGGATCAGCTGGTGTGGGATGTAGTGGGGAGGTGAGAGGATCAGCTGGTGTGGGATGTAGTGGGGAGGTGAGGATCAGGTGGTGTGGGATGTAGTGGGGAGGTGAGGATCAGCTGGTGTGGGATGTAGTGGGGAGGTGAGGATCAGCTGGTGTGGGATGTAGTGGGGAGGTGAGAGGATCAGGTGGTGTGGGATGTAGTGGGGAGGTAAGGATCAGCTGGTGTGGGATATAGTGGGGAGGTGAGGATCAGCTGGTGTGGGATGTAGTGGGGAGGTGAGAGGATCAGGTGGTGTGGGATGTAGTGGGGAGGTAAGGATCAGCTGGTGTGGGATATAGTGGGGAGGTGAGGATCAGCTGGTGTGGGATATAGTGGGGAGGTGAGGATCAGCTGGTGTGGGATATAGTGGGGAGGTGAGGATCAGCTGGTGTGGGATATAGTGGGGAGGTGAGGATCAGCTGGTGTGGGATGTAGTGGGGAGGTGAGAGGATCAGCTGGTGTGGGATGTAGTGGGGAGGTGAGGATCAGCTGGTGTGGGATGTAGTGGGGAGGTGAGGATCAGCTGGTGTGGGATGTAGTGGGGAGGTGAGGATCAGCTGGTGTGGGATGTAGTGGGGAGGTGAGGATCAGCTGGTGTGGGATGTGGGACAGATTTTAATAAAATGGGGGAGTATTTAGATAAAGAATTAAGAGGGTGGGATAAAACATCAGGGGCGAGCACTCAGTGGGCAGAATTAAAAAATGTCATATTAAAGGCAACTAGACTATATGTACGAGAAGTTAGCAAAAGCAAAAGGAAGAAGAATCCATTATGGTTACTAGAGAGGTTAAGGCCATTGTAAAAGGAAAAAAGGCAGCGTATAGGAAGTATAAGGAGACTGGGAATGAAGCTGACAGAGAGACGTATAAAAGTATACAGAAGGAGGCATATCATCCTATAGGAGGTATACAGAGCCTGGGGGGGGGGTAGCTGACAGAGAGACGTACAAAAGTATACAGAAGGAGGCAGAGCAGATTATAAATGCTGCTAAAGCCTCAAAAGAAGAAGAAATGGCCAAACCTGTTACTGCGGGGAATAAAACCTTCTTCAGATATATAAGTGACAGGAAGAAGAAGAAGAATGGCTGCAGCATTACTAAGATAAGTAATGGGGAGAATACGTTTATTGATGGAGATAAGGCGGTCGCTGACTATTTGTATAGTTACTTCTGCTCAGTGTTTTCAGAAGGCGGCCTTCCCAATCACAGGATGGTTGGACACAGCATGGCCTCCAGCTATATGGGTTCGGCTCCAGTATTTTCAGAGGCTGAAGTTGCAGAGGAACTTGCCCGTTTAAAGCTGAATAAGGCGATGGGTCCAGATGGGATCCATCCCAGGGTTCTTAAAGAACTCAGATCTGTGATTGCTGCCCCCCTGACAGATCTGTATAACCAATCCCTGCTAACAGGAGATGTCCCCGATGATTGGAGAACAGCCAATGTTATACCAATCCACAAGAAGGGGAATAGAGAAGAGCCCAGTAACTACAGGCCAGTGAGCCTGACATCTGTAGTAGTGAAAATGATGGAAACTCTTCTAAAAAAGAAGATAATGGATCACCTAAGAATCAACAATTTGATGGATCCAAACCAGCATGGCTTTACTGAGGGCTGATCATGTCAGACTAATCTCATTGATTTCTTTGATTATGCCACAAAAGTGCTGGATGAAGGTGGTGCTGTGGATATGGCCTATCTGGACTTCAGCAAAGCCGCAGATACAGTTCCCCATAAAGAGCTGAGAGAGAAGTTGGAGAAAATTGGACTAAATCCCTGGATAGTTCAGTGGATTTGTGGTTGGCTGAAGGAGAGATATCAGAGGGTTGTTGTTAATGGTGAATATTCCGAGCAGAGACTGGTTACAAGTGGTGTGCCTCAAGGGTCTGTTCTGGGGCCTATTCTTTTTAATATGTTTGTAAGTGACAAGAGAAGGGTTAGTAGGTAAGGATAGTGATATAGGAGAAGGGTTGGTGGGTAAGGATAGTGACATAGGAGAAGGGTTGGTGGGTAAGGATAGTGACATAGGAGAAGGGTTGGTAGGTAAGGATAGTGACATAGGAGAAGGGTTGGTGGGTAAGGATAGTGACATTGGAGAAGGGTTGGTAGGTAAGGATAGTGACATAGGAGAAGGGTTGGTAGGTAAGGATAGTGACATAGGAGAAGGGTTGGTAGGTAAGGATAGTGACATAGGAGAAGGGTTGGTAGGTAAGGATAGTGACATAGGAGAAGGTTTGGTAGGTAAGGATAGTGACAGGAGAAGGGTTGGTAGGTAAGGATAGTGACATAGGAGAAGGTTTGGTGGGTAAGGATAGTGACATAGGAGAAGGGTTGGTAGGTAAGGATAGTGACATAGAAGAAGGGTTGGTAGGTAAGGATAGTGACATAGGAGACGGTTTGGTAGGTAAGGATAGTGACATAGGAGAAGGGTTGGTAGGTAGGGATAGTGACATAGGAGAAGGGTTGGTAGGTAAGGATAGTGACATAGGAGAAGGGTTGGTAGGTAAGGATAGTGACATAGGAGAAGGGTTGGTAGGTAAGGATAGTGACATAGGAGAAGGGTTGGTAGGTAAGGATAGTGACATAGGAGAAGGATTGGTAGGTAAGGATAGTGACATAGGAGGAGGGTTGGTAGGTAAGGATAGTGACATAGGAGAGGGGTTGGTAGGTAAGGATAGTGACATAGGAGAAGGGTTGGTAGGTAAGCATAGTGACATAGGAGAAGGGTTGGTAGGTAAGGATAGTGACATAGGAGAAGGTTTGGTAGGTAAGGATAGTGACATAGGAGAAGGGTTGGTAGGTAAAGTTTGTCTGTTGCTGACGACACAAAAGTGTGCAATAGGGTTGATATTCCTGGAGGTGTCAGTAATATGGAAAATGATTAAGCTTTGCTATCTAAGTGTCCAAACAGTGGAAATTGAAGTTCAACGTTTCCAAATGTAAAATAATGCACTTGGGGAGGAGGAATCCTCTATCCGAGTATCACATTGGCAGTACTGTGTTGGAAAATACTTCAGAAGAGAAGGATTTAGGGGTAATGATTTCTGAAAGCCTTAAAATGAGTCACCAGTGCAACCAGGCGGTGGGGAAAGCAAATCGTATGCTGGGGTGTATATATATATATATATATGGTATGCTGGGGTGTATATATATATATATATATATGGTATGCTGGGGTGTATATATATATATATAATGGTATGCTGGGGTGTATATCTATAATGGTATGCTGGGGTGTATAGCTAGAGGTATAACCAGTAGGAAGAGGGAGATTGTGATCCCGCTGTATAGAGCTCTGGTGAGGCCACATCTGTATACTGTGTCCAGTTCTGGAGACCTCACCTAAAAAAGGACATTGATAAAATAGAACGAGTCCAAAGACGAGCTACAAAAATGGTGGAGGGTGTGAGGCATAAACCATAGCAGGAAAGACTTAAGGATTTGAATCTGTATAGTCTGGAGGAAAGACGGGAAAGGGAGGACATGATGGAAACCTTTAAGTATGTTAAGGGACTAAATAAGGTTCAAGAGGGGAGTGTTTTTAGTAAAAAACTGAGCTCAAGAACAAAAGGACACAGTGAGAGGTTAGTTGGGGGAAAGATCAGAAGCAATGTAAGAAAATATTATTTTACTGAAAGAGTGGTAGATACCTGGAACAAACTTCCAGCAGAGGTGGTTGGTAAATCTACAATAACAGAATTTAAACACGCCTGGGATAGACACACATCTATCCTAAGATAATAAGGAAGAAAATACTAAAAGGGCGGACTAGATGGACCCAGTGGTCTTTTTCTGCCGACAATCTCCTATGTTTCTATGTAGTGGGGAGGTGAGGATCAGCTGGTGTGTAACATGGTGGGCGGGGAGGGGGCTTCATCTGTATAGAGCAGGGCTGGTGCAGTACATGGCGGGGAGGGGGCTTCATCTGTATAGAGCAGGGCTGGTGCAGTACATGGCGGGGAGGGGGCTTCATCTGTATAGAGCAGGGCTGGTGCGGTACATGGCGGGGAGGGGGCTTCATCTGTATAGAGCAGGGCTGGTGCGGTACATGGCGGGGAGATGGCTTCATCAGTATAGAGCAGGGCTGGTGAGGTACATGGCGGGGAGGGGGCTTCATCTGTATAGAGCAGGGCTGGTGCGGTACATGGCGGGGAGGGGGCTTCATCTGTATAGAGCAGGGCTGGTGTACATGGCGGGGAGGGGGCTTCATCTGTATAGAGCAGGGCTGGTGAGGTACATGGCGGGGAGGGGGCTTCATCTGTATAGAGCAGGGCTGGTGAGGTACATGGCGGGGAGGGGGCTTCATCTGTATAGAGCAGGGCTGGTGCGGTACATGGCGGGGAGGGGGCTTCATCTGTATAGAGCAGGGCTGGTGAGGTACATGGCGGGGAGGGGGCTTCATCTCTATAGAGCAGGGCTGGTGTGGTACATGGCGGGGAGGGGGCTTCATCTGTATAGAGCAGGGCTGGTGTACATGGCGGGGAGGGGGCTTCATCTGTATAGAGCAGGGCTGGTGAGGTACATGGCGGGGAGGGGGCTTCATCTGTATAGAGCAGGGCTGGTGCGGTACATGGCGGGGAGGGGGCTTCATCTGTATAGAGCAGGGCTGGTGAGGTACATGGCGGGGAGGGGGCTTCATCTGTATAGAGCAGGGCTGGTGCGGTACATGGCGGGGAGGGGGCTTCATCTGTATAGAGCAGGGCTGGTGAGGTACATGGCGGGGAGGGGGCTTCATCTCTATAGAGCAGGGCTGGTGTGGTACATGGCGGGGAGGGGGCTTCATCTGTATAGAGCAGGGCTGGTGCGGTACATGGCGGGGAGGGGGCTTCATCTGTATAGAGCAGGGCTGGTGCGGTACATGGCGGGGAGGGGGCTTCATCTGTATAGAGCAGGGCTGGTGCAGTACATGGCGGGGAGGGGGCTTCATCTCTATAGAGCAGGGCTGGTGAGGTACATGGCGGGGAGGGGGCTTCATCTGTATAGAGCAGGGCTGGTGCGGTACATGGCGGGGAGGGGGCTTCATCTCTATAGAGCAGGGCTGGTGAGGTACATGGCGGGGAGGGGGCTTCATCTGTATAGAGCAGGGCTGGTGAGGTACATGGCGGGAAGGGGGCTTCATCCGTATAGAGCAGGGCTGGTGAGGTACATGGCGGGGAGGGGGCTTCATCTCTATAGAGCAGGGCTGGTGCGGTACATGGCGGGGAGATGGCTTCATCTGTATAGAGCAGGGCTGGTGCGCTACATGGCGGGGAGGGGGCTTCATCTGTATAGAGCAGGGCTGGTGAGGTACATGGCGGGGAGGGGGCTTCATCTGTATAGAGCAGGGCTGGTGAGGTACATGGCGGGGAGGGGGCTTCATCTGTATAGAGCAGGGCTGGTGCAGTACATGGCGGGGAGGGGGCTTCATCTGTATAGAGCAGGGCTGGTGCGGTACATGGCGGGGAGATGGCTTCATCTGTATAGAGCAGGGCTGGTGCGGTACATGGCGGGGAGGGGGCTTCATCTGTATAGAGCAGGGCTGGTGCGGTACATGGCGGGGAGGGGGCTTCATCTGTATAGAGCAGGGCTGGTGCGGTACATGGCGGGGAGGGGGCTTCATCTGTATAGAGCAGGGCTGGTGCGGTACATGGCGGGGAGGGGGCTTCATCTGTATAGAGCAGGGCTGGTGAGGTACATGGCGGGGAGGGGGCTTCATCTGTATAGAGCAGGGCTGGTGCGGTACATGGCGGGGAGGGGGCTTCATCTGTATAGAGCAGGGCTGGTGTGGTACATGGCGGGGAGGGGGCTTCATCTGTATAGAGCAGGGCTGGTGAGGTACATGGCGGGGAGGGGGCTTCATCTGTATAGAGCAGGGCTGGTGCGGTACATGGCGGGGAGGGGGCTTCATCTGTATAGAGCAGGGCTGGTGCGGTACATGGCGGGGAGGGGGCTTCATCTGTATAGAGCAGGGCTGGTGCAGTACATGGCGGGGAGGGGGCTTCATCTCTATAGAGCAGGGCTGGTGCGGTACATGGCGGGGAGGGGGCTTCATCTGTATAGAGCAGGGCTGGTGCGGTACATGGCGGGGAGGGGGCTTCATCTGTATAGAGCAGGGCTGGTGCGGTACATGGCGGGGAGGGGGCTTCATCTGTATAGAGCAGGGCTGGTGAGGTACATGGCGGGGAGGGGGCTTCATCTGTATAGAGCAGGGCTGGTGAGGTACATGGCGGGGAGGGGGCTTCATCTGTATAGAGCAGGGCTGGTGCGGTACAATGATCCGGTCACATCTGAGGGATCTTATTACAGAGATGGCGCTGGGGATTGAGCTTTATCTCCTGTTATGTCCACAGATCCCAACCTCTGCTCAGCGTTAGAGTAAGTGTGACCGCAAACCAGACGTACCTGGTCATCTCCAGCCTGGAGGAGAGGGGCTGCCACAGTGCTCTGACCCTAGAGGCGTGTGTGCTCACCCAGATAGAGACCCCCACGTACACAGGTAGGAACCCTACAGCAGCATGGAATATTGAACACATCAACCATGTGGACATCCGCTGGACGGCATCCTGGGGTTGTTTGCTCAGCATAATCCTAGTGACTTTTGCTGGAGGACCCCGCCCCTCCCCCCTTGTTGTCTGCTGGACAGCCCCCCCCCCCCCCCCCTTGTTGTCTGCTGGACAACCCCCCCCCCCCCCCCCTTGTTGTCTGCTGGACAGCCCCCCCCCCTTGTTGTCTGCTGGACAACCCCCCCCCCCTTTGTTGTCTGCTGGACAGCCCCCCCCCTTTGTTGTCTGCTGGACAACCCCCCCCCCCCCTTTGTTGTCTGCTGGACAACCCCCCCCCCTTTGTTGTCTGCTGGACAACCCCCCCCCCCCCCTTGTTGTCTGCTGGACAACCCCCCCCCCTTGTTGTCTGCTGGACAGCCACCCCCCCCACCCCCGTTGTCTGCTGGACAGCCACCCCCCCCACCCCCGTTGTCTGCTGGACAGGGCTCCTCTATGGTTATGGGGCCACACTCTTCTGTTTTGTCTTACAGGGCCACCTGCGTCCATCTCCATCAGCTACGGCCTTGTTCTGGATTCCCATAGACCTGGAAGCAGAATGTTTTTCACAAACAAACAAAGAGAGATGAATGGGACGGTGGTGCTCCAGGAACCCGGACGTCAGTGTGTGAACTATAACCTATCCCTCCAGGTAGGCCATGCCGGCACCGTCTTCCTCCTTCCTTTCTGCAGGCGGCAGCTCCTGTTCTCACGTCTTTGTCTTCTGTAGGGCTGTGACCTGGCGGACATGTCGGACATGCAGGTGTCTCTCACTGCCTCTCTAGAGCAGGTTAAGGCCCCTTGGCGTCTTTCCCGATCCAGTGATCTCAGTGCCACTAACCTGGTAGGTGTGATGCCCACATGTGGGGTGGTGTGAGGCATTGTGGGTAGGTGACTTCCACCTCCTGTATTCTCACCTCTTCTTTAGATTTCCTTTCAGATGTGTGAGGAAGGCGAGAAGTGCGAGCAGAACATCAGCATTCAGCTACAGTGAGTATCCGAGACGAGTCAGCCTCCAGGAAACCACAGGCGTCATGGAGCCACTGTTTCCTCCCACAATTCCCTACTCCCTAATTCCCTAGAGAGAAGATGGTCGGGTGACCACCACTATGAGCCATTAGCCACCATATGTGGGGATGTGTAGAGGGGCCATATATACATGACTTCTTCTCATTGCAGTCATTCTCCGCTGGTGGTGCAGGATGGGGCCTCATTCTCCATGTTCCTTGGCTTGCACAATATGCATGTGAAGGCTCATCAAACCAGACTGAGCGTCAGTCTACCAGCTGGGCTGCATTTCCGAAAGGCCAATGTGTCTGAGGTATCGGCAGATAATGTGATGTATCCGCATGGCGTCTGGCTGGCGTGATGTATAAACACTAACCATGGGCTCATTCTGTCTTAAGTCTTCTCACCGGATCTCTGTGGTGTGCGGTGATGTCATGGAACAGATACTGATGTGCAATGTCAGCCACCCCTACCTGAGGCGAAGAGTCCGGGTGAGACTGGATGGGGTGGGATACAGGGGAAGGAGGGTACATAAGTGAAGAAGAAGGGGACCCAAGTGGACCTTAGTGACAAAGCATGTCCTCTGGAACCTGATCATCCTCTCTGCCCCTCAGGCTGTTATCCAGATCGTGTTCAGCATTGTCTCCAACATGTCCTGGGCTGACCACGTTCTCCTGGCCATCAATGTGACAAGGTAAGGGGGGCAGCGCACTGGGGCGGTCTGGGGTTGTGGGGGATCAGCCCTTACGTTTTGTTACTATCTTTTTCTGACAGTGAGAGTGATGGAAATGTAACCTCTAGCAGAACAGAGGTGCCCGTCCTGTATCCAATCCACATCATCACCCGGAGGTAAGTACATTCATATAGACTGAGCCCCTGGAGGGGCACTCTGCAGGCTATAGCCGTATATAGTGGCAGGTAGAGGGGAAAGAGCAATGTTCAGGAGGTATTACAGAGGAGTGTGGACTTGTACGGTGAAGCGCCCTGTTGTGTTGCTGATGGACCTTCCTGCGTTGCTGATGGATCTCTCATTGTTGCTGATGGATCTCCCCTTGTTGCTGATGGATCTCCCCTTGTTGCTGATGGATCTCCCCTTGTTGCTGATGGATCTCCCCTTGTTGCTAATGGACCTTCCTGTGTTGCTGATGGACTTTCCTGCGTTGCTGATGGAACTCTCCTTGTTGCTGATGGATCTCCCCTTGTTGCTGATGGATCTCTTCTTGTTGCTGATGGATCTCTCCTTGTTGCTGATGAATCTCTCCTTGTTGCTGATGGATCTCTCCTTGTTGCTGATGGATCTCTCCTTGTTGCTGATGGATCTCTCCTTGTTGCTAATGGACCTTCCTGTGTTGCTGATGGACCTTCCTGTGTTGCTGATGGATCTCCCCTTGTTTCTGATGGATCTCTCCTTGTTGCTGATGGATCTCTCCTTGTTGCTGATGGATCTCTCCTTGTTGCTGATGGATCTCTCCTTGTTGCTGATGGACCTCTCCTTGTTGCTGATGG
Organism: Dendropsophus ebraccatus; assembly: GCF_027789765.1. Taxonomy (NCBI): domain Eukaryota; kingdom Metazoa; phylum Chordata; class Amphibia; order Anura; family Hylidae; genus Dendropsophus; species Dendropsophus ebraccatus. Next base: position 120,637,594 of record NC_091462.1, read on the forward strand.
ATCTCCCCTTGTTGCTGATGGATCTCCCCTTGTTGCTGATGGATCTCTCCTTGTTGCTGATGGATCTCTCCTTGTTGCTGATGGATCTCTTCTTGTTGCTGATGGATCTCCCCTTGTTGCTGATGGATCTCTCCTTGTTGCTGATGGACCTTCCTGTGTTGCTGATGGATCTCTCCTTGTTGCTGATGGATCTCTCCTTGTTGCTGATGGATCTCCCCTTGTTGCTGATGGATCTCCCCTTGTTGCTGATGGATCTCTCCTTGTTGCTGATGGATCTCTCCTTGTTGCTGATGGATCTCTCCTTGTTGCTGATGGACCTCTCCTTGTTGCTGATGGATCTCTCCTTGTTGCTGATGGATCTCTCCTTGTTGCTGATGGACCTTCCCGCATTGCTGATGGATCTCTCCTTGTTGCTGATGGACCTTCCCGCATTGCTGATGGATCTCTCCTTGTTGCTGATGGACTTTCCCGCATTGCTGATGGATCTCTCCTTGTTGCTGATGGACTTTCCCGCGTTGCTGATGGATCTCTCCTTGTTGCTGATGGATCTCTCCTTGTTGCTGATGGATCTCTCCTTGTTGCTGATGGATCTCTCCTTGTTGCTGATGGATCTCTCCTTGTTGCTGATGGATCTCTCCTTGTTGCTGATGGACTTTCCCTTGTTGCTGATGGACCTTCCCGCGTTGCTGATGGGCTTTCCCTCATTCCTGGTGGACCTTCCCGCGTTGCTGATGGACCTTCCCGCGTTGCTGATTGATCTCTCGTTGTTGCTGATGGATCTCTCCTTGTTGCTGATGGATCTCTCCTTGGTGCTGATGGACCTTCCCGCATTGCTGATGGATCTCTCCTTGTTGCTGATGGACTTTCCCTTGTTGCTGATGGGCTTTCCCTCATTCCTGGTGGACCTTCCCGCGTTGCTGATGGACCTTCCCGCGTTGCTGATTGATCTCTCCTTGTTGCTGATGGATCTCTCCTTGTTGCTGATGGATCTCTCCTTGTTGCTGATGGACCTTCCCGCATTGCTGATGGATCTCTCCTTGTTGCTGATGGACTTTCCCGCGTTGCTGATTGATCTCTCCTTGTTGCTGATGGACTTTCCCGCATTGCTGATGGATCTCTCCTTGTTGCTGATGGACTTTCCCGCGTTGCTGATGGATCTCTCCTTGTTGCTGATGGATCTCTCCTTGTTGCTGATGGATCTCTCCTTGTTGCTGATGGATCTCTCCTTGTTGCTGATGGACCTTCCCGCATTGCTGATGGATCTCTCCTTGTTGCTGATGGACTTTCCCGCGTTGCTGATGGATCTCTCCTTGTTGCTGATGGACTTTCCTGCATTGCTGATGGATCTCTCCTTGTTGCTGATGGACTTTCCCGCGTTGCTGATGGATCTCTCCTTGTTGCTAATGGATCTCTCCTTGTTGCTGATGGACCTTCCCGCGTTGCTGATTGATCTCTCCTTGTTGCTGATTGATCTCTCCTTGTTGCTGATTGATCTCTCCTTGTTGCTGATTGATCTCTCCTTGTTGCTGATTGATCTCTCCTTGTTGCTGATGGATCTCTCCTTGTTGCTGATGGACCTTCCCGCATTGCTGATGGATCTCTCCTTGTTGCTGATGGACTTTCCCGCGTTGCTGATTGATCTCTCCTTGTTGCTGATGGACTTTCCCGCATTGCTGATGGATCTCTCCTTGTTGCTGATGGACTTTCCCGCGTTGCTGATGGATCTCTCCTTGTTGCTGATGGACTTTCCCGCGTTGCTGATGGATCTCTCCTTGTTGCTGATGGACCTTCCCGCGTTGTTGATGGACCTTCCCGCATTGCTGATGGACTTTCCCGCGTTGCAGATGGAACTCTCTACGTTGCTGGTCTAATTGTAAAATTCAATGACCCCACAGCCAATGAAGCATAAAGACTATGGGAGATCTGGGCAGTAATGGGGCAATGGTCCAAACTCCGAGGAGTTGAGGGATATGAAAGCCATTAGCTGACCCCTCCAACAGGGACCAGTATGGAAAAGGAAGCCCTGGCCATTACAGAGGGACATTATGGTGTACAGAAGGGGAGAAGAACACAAGGTGCAAATGAAAAGGAGGGGCGGTAGGGAAGGAGGTCAGGGGGATAGGTGGAAACAAGTCAAATCATGTCATGATTACTGTGATGTCAGGAGTTCAGCTCTGCAGAACATATACACTAACATCTTCTCTTATAACCAGTCTGGAAGATTCATCAAAACACATCACATTTACCAAAGAAGACAATAAAGCTACCGCTGCCCACAGATATCAGGTGACTTCTAACCCTCATTCATCTCCTCTATGTGTGGTGGTCAGTAGTATCCCTCATCTCCTCAATGTGTGGTGGTGGTCAGCTATGTCCCTCATCTCCTCCATGTGTCACGGTGATCAGTTGTGTCCCTCATCCCCTCCACGTGTCACTGTGGTCAGTAGTGTCCCTTATCTCCTCCACGTGTCATGGTGGTCGGTAGTGTCCCTTATCTCCTCCACGTGTCATGGTGGTTAGTAGTGTCCCTTATCTCCTCCACGTGTCATGGTGGTTAGTAGTGTCCCTTATCTCCTTAATGTGTCATGGTGGTCGGTAGTGTCCCTTATCTCCTTAATGTGTCATGGTGGTCAGTAGTGTCCCTTATCTCCTCCACGTGTCATGGTGGTTGGTAGTGTCCCTTATCTCCTCCATGTGTCATGGTGGTTAGTAGTGTCCCTTATCTCCTTAATGTGTCATGGTGGTCGGTAGTGTCCCTTATCTCCTTAATTTGTCATGGTGGTCAGTTGTGTCCCTCATCTCCTTAATGTGTCATGGTGGTCAGTAGTGTCCTTTATCTCCTCCACGTGTCATGGTGGTCAGTTGTGTCCCTTATCTCCTTAATGTGTCATGGTGGTCAGTAGTGTCCTTTATCTCCTTAATGTGTCATGGTGGTCAGTAGTCTCCCTTATCTCCTCCATGTGTCATGGTGGTCAGTTGTGTCCCTTATCTCCTCCACGTGTCACTGTGGTCAGTAGTGTCCTTTATCTCCTTAATGTGTCATGGTGGTCAGTAGTGTCCCTTATCTCCTCCACGTGTCATGGTGGTCAGTAGTGTCCCTTATCTCCTTAATGTGTCATGGTGGTCAGTAGTGTCCTTTATCTCCTTAATGTGTCATGGTGGTCAGTTGTGTCCCTCATCTCCTTAATGTGTCATGGTGGTCAGTAGTGTCCTTTATCTCCTCCACGTGTCATGGTGGTCAGTTGTGTCCCTTATCTCCTCCACGTGTCATGGTGGTCAGTTGTGTCCCTTATCTCCTCCACGTGTCATGGTGGTCAGTTGTGTCCCTTATCTCCTTCACGTGTCATGGTGGTCAGTTGTGACCCTTATCTCCTTAATGTGTCATGGTGGTCAGTAGTGTCCCTTATCTCCTCCACGTGTCATGGTGGTCAGTTGTGTCCCTCATCTCCTTAATGTGTCATGGTGGTCAGTAGTGTCCCTTATCTCCTCCACGTGTCATGGTGGTCAGTTGTGTCCCTTATCTCCTCCACGTGTCATGGTGGTCAGTTGTGTCCCTTATCTCCTCCACGTGTCATGGTGGTCAGTTGTGTCCCTTATCTCCTTCACGTGTCATGGTGGTCAGTTGTGACCCTTATCTCCTTAATGTGTCATGGTGGTCAGTAGTGTCCCTTATCTCCTCCACGTGTCATGGTGGTCAGTTGTGTCCCTCATCTCCTTAATGTGTCATGGTGGTCAGTTGTGTCCCTCATCTCCTTAATGTGTCATGGTGGTCAGTTGTGTCCCTCATCTCCTTAATGTGTCATGGTGGTCAGTAGTGTCCCTTATCTCCTCCACGTGTCATGGTGGTCAGTTGTGTCCCTTATCTCCTTAATGTGTCATGGTGGTCAGTAGTGTCCCTTATCTCCTCCACGTGTCATGGTGGTCAGTTGTGTCCCTCATCTCCTTAATGTGTCATGGTGGTCAGTTGTGTCCCTCATCTCCTTAATGTGTCATGGTGGTCAGTTGTGTCCTTCATCTCCTTAATGTGTCATGGTGGTCAGTTGTGTCCCTCATCTCCTTAATGTGTCATGGTGGTCAGTTGTGTCCCTCATCTCCTTAATGTGTCATGGTGGTCATCTGTCTTGTGTTTTTTTTTAGATCCAGAACTTAGGGCGTTACACGATCCCGGTAAACCTCAGTGTTTCTGTGTCTTCATACGAGGCGCTGATGGAAGGCGTGAAGTGGGACTTTATTATATCTTCTTCTCAGGTACGCCTGATGTAAGGTTTATTGTGATAGATGGTGCCGCTTCTGGTCATTAGCAGTGATGCGTGTTGCGTCATGCATCGGTCATACGTGTTACCTCTCTTCCTTTTCAGAAGTCTTGTGTCAATGGCCCTGACCTCAGTCACTCCTCTGCTATTCAGACTCTCAGTAAAAAAACAGAAACCACCATGAACAAGGTTAGTCCATGATGTCATTACATGGGTACAACATGGGAACAGTGACATCAGCCGATAGTACTAGTGATGTCATTAGAATGATGATGTCAGAGGGGGGGGGAGTTTTCATGTGGTGATGTCACAGGGTAGGGCCTTCATGTGATGATGATGTCACAGGGCGGGGCCTTCATGTGATGATGTCAGAGGGGGGGAGTTTTCATGTGGTGATGTCACAGGGTAGGGCCTTCATGTGATGATGTCACAGGGCGGGGCCTTCATGTGATGTCAGAGGGGGGGAGTTTTCATGTGGTGATGTCACAGGGTGGGGCCTTCATGTGATGATGTCACAGGGCGGGGCTGTCATGTGGTGATGTCACAGGGCGGGGCTGTCATGTGATGATGTCAGAGGGTGGGGTTCTCATGTGGTGATGAGGTCACAGCGTGGGGCCTTCATGTGATGATGATGATGTCACAGGGTGGGGCCTTCATGTGATGATGATGTCACAGGGCGGGGCCTTCATGTGATGATGTCAGAAGGTGGGGTTTTTATGTGGTGATAAGGTCACAGGGTGGAGCCTTCATGTGATGATGTCAGAGGATATTACAGTTATCTGTTCTTGGTGATCCCGATTCACAGACCTGGCAATGCATTGTGGACCAATCTGCTGACCTCTTTATAAACATCACTGGACTCCTGAAGCCAACGAACACATGGAAGGTAACATTACAGAGTGATCATGTGCCCTGCGCGCCCTGCATCCCCTGTTCTGCCCCCCAATCCTGTGCCCCGCGCCCCCCTGCATCCCCTGTATCTCCTGTGCCCCCTGCATCCCCTGTCCTGTGCCCCCTGTATCCCCTGTCCTGTGCCCCCTGCATCCCCTGTCCTGTGCCCCGCGCCCCCCCTGCATCCCCTGTCCTGTGCCCCCCTGTATCCCCTGTCCTGTGCCCCCTGCATCCCCTGTCCTGTGCCCCCTGCATCCCCTGTCCTGTGCCCCCTGTATCCCCTGTCCTGTGCCCCGCGCCCCCCCTGCATCCCCTGTCCTGTGCCCCCTGTATCCCCTGTCCTGTGCCCCCTGTATCCCCTGTCCTGTGCCCCCTGTATCCCCTGTCCTGTGCCCCCTGTATCCCCTGTTCTGTGCCCCGCGCCCCCCCTGCATCCCCTGTCCTGTGCCCCCTGCATCCCCTGTCCTGTGCCCCGCGCCCCCCCTGCATCCCCTGTCCTGTGCCCCCTGCATCCCCTGTCCTGTGCCCCGCGCCCCCCTGCATCCCCTGTCCTGTGCCCCCTGTATCCCCTGTCCTGTGCCCCCTGCATCCTCTGTCCTGTGCCCCCTGTATCCCCTGTTCTGTGCCCCGCACCCCCCCTGCATCCCCTGTCCTGTGCCCCCTGTATCCCCTGTCCTGTGCCCCCTGTATCCCCTGTCCTGTGCCCCCTGCATGTGTGTGTGTGTGTGTGTGTGTGTGTGTTATGTATGGTGTGTGTGTGTGTGTGTGTGTGTGTTATGTATGGTGTGTGTATGATGTGTGTGTGATGTGTGTATGATGTGTGTGTTATGTATGGTGTGTGTGTGTTATGTATGATGTGTGTGTGTGTGTTATGTATGATGTGTGTATGATGTGTGTATGATGTGTGTGTGTCATGTATGGTATGTGTGTCATGTATGGTGTGTGTCATGTATGGTGTGTGTGTGTCATGTATGGTGTGTGTGGGTGTGTTATGTATGGTGTGTGTGTGTGTGCATGATGTGTGTGTTATGTATGGTGTGTGTGTGTCATGTATGGTGTGTGTGGGTGTGTTATGTATGATGTGTGTGTGTGTGCATGATGTATGTGTTATGTATGGTGTGTGTGTGTTATGTATGGTGTGTGTGTGTTATGTATGATGTGTGTGTTATGTATGGTGTGTGTGATGTATGATGTGTGTGTTATGTATGGTGTGTGTTATGTATGGGGTGTGTGTTATGTATGGTGTGTGTTATGTATGGGGTGTGTGTTATGTATGGTGTGTGTTATGTATGATGTGTGTGTGTTATGTATGATGTGTGTATGATGTGAGTGTGTCATGTATGGTGTGTGTGTGTATGTATGGTGTGTGTGTGTGTATGTATGGTGTGTGTGTGTTATGTATGGTGTGTGTGTGTGTTATGTATGGTGTGTGTGTATGATGTATGTATGATGTGTGTGTTATGTATGGTGTGTGTGTATGATGTATGTATGATGTGTGTTATGTATGGTGTGTGTGTGTATGATGTATGTATGATATGTGTATGATGTGTGTGTTATGTGTGGTGTGTGTGTGTGTGTGTATGATGTATGTATGATGTGTGTGTTATGTATGGTGTGTGTGTATGATGTATGTATGATATGTGTATGATGTGTGTGTTATGTATGGTGTGTGTGTATGATGTATGTATGATGTGTGTGTTATGTATGGTGTGTGTGTATGATGTATGTATGATGTGTGTATGATGTGTGTGTTATGTATGATGTATGTATGATGTGTGTGTATGATGTGTGTATGATGTGTAGCATAAATCCACTTTCCCATAGTTGCGTGTCTCCTTGCCTGTTAGTCTCTCCCACCTACACGTTACAGGTTAGAGAGGCCGCGCTGCTGACAGAGTTTGTGTCCTCCAGGTAGAGAAGTTGCTGAGCGTGCGCAGTGCAGTGCTGATCCAGTACAACCAGCTCCGATATCACAGCGACAACTTGTATCACACAGCACAGGTGTGTATGGTGGGGGGAGGGGAGCATGGGAGGGCCGCCTGGGGGGGAGGGGAGCCGACATTCTGGCACTGGCCTGGTAGTAATAGGGCCTTATTCCACGGGGCAATTATCGTTCGCATAATTGTTAACGATAAACGATTTCAAACTACCGCTATTGCGAACCGCCTGAAATCGTTCACCCACCGCCTGGTTCTTGCACATGGCGAGCTGCAATGTCCTATAGCAGGATGCAGGCGCGGCAGAGAGAAGACAGGACGGCCATGAAACTCTGCTGCTGCCGGAGGTCATAGACCTGACACGTCCAATCGTATGTAGTACCAAAACGGTAAACTATCCTTACCGTCTCTGCCCCCCCAGAGGGACTGATCTCCTTCTCTGCCCCCCCCCCCCCAGAGGGACTGATCGCCTTCTCTGCCCCCCAGAGGGACTGATCTCCTTCTCTGCCCCCCAGAGGGACTGATCTCCTTCTCTGCCCCCCCCCCCAGAGGGACTGATCTCCTTCTCCGCCCCCCCCCCCCCCCCAGAGGGACTGATCTCCTTCTCTGCCCCCCCCCCCCCAGGGGACTGATCTCCTTCTCTGCCCCCCCCCCCAGAGGGACTGATCTCCTTCTCTCCCCCCCCCCCCCAGAGGGACTGATCTCCTTCTCTGCCCCCCCCCCCAGAGGGACTGATCTCCTTCTCTGCCCCCCCCCCCAGAGGGACTGATCTCCTTCTCTCGCCTCCCCCCCCCCCCCCCCCAAGGGACTGATCTCCTCTCTGCCCCCCCCCCCCCAGAGGGACTGATCTCCTTCTCTGCCCCCCCCCCCAGAGGGACTGATCTCCTTCTCTGCCGCCCCCCCCCCCAGAGGGACTGATCTCCTTCTCGGCCCCCCCCCCCCCAGAGGGACTGATCTCCTTCTCGGCCCCCCCCCCCCCAGAGGGACTGATCTTCCTTCTCTGCCCCCCCCCCCAGAGGGACTGATCTCCTTCTCTGCCCCCCCCCCCCCAGAGGACTGATCTCCTTCTCTTGCCCCCAGAGGGACTGATCTCCGTCTCTGCCCCCCCATAGGGACTGATCTCCTTCTCTTGCCCCCCAGAGGGACTGATCTCCTTCTCTGCCCCCCCCCCCCCAGAGGGGACTGATCTCCTTCTCTGCCCCCAGAGGGACTGATCTTCCTTCTCTGCCCCCCCCCCCCAGAGGGACTGATCTCCTTCTCTGCCCCCCCCCCCCCCCAGAGGGACTGATCTCCTTCGCTTGCCCCCCAGAGGGACTGATCTCCTTCTCTGCCCCCCCCCCCGAGAGGACTGATCTCCTTCTCTGCCCCCCAGAGGGCTGATCTCCTTCTCTGCCCCCCCCCCCCAGAGGGACTGATCTCCTTCTCTGCCCCCCCCCCCAGAGGGACTGATCTCCTTCTCTGGGCCACCCCCCCAGAGGGACTGATCTCCTTCTCTGCTCCCCCCCCCCAGAGGGACTGATCTCCTTCTCTGCCCCCCCCCCAGAGGGACTGATCTCCTTCTCTGCCCCCCAGAGGGACTGATCTCCTTCTCTGCCCCCCAGAGGGACTGATCTCCTTCTCTCCCCCCCCCCCCAGAGGGACTGATCTCCTTCTCTGTCTCTTGCTCGTGCGCCCCCCGCCAGAGGGCTGATCTCCTTCTCTGCCCCCCCCCCCCAGAGGACTGATCTCCGTCTCTGCCCCCCCCCAGAGGGACTGATCTCCTTCTCTGCCCCCCCCCCCCCAGAGGGACTGATCTCCTTCTCTGCCCCCCCCCCCCCCCAGAGGGACTGATCTCCTTCTCTGCGGCCCCCAGAGGGACTGATCCCTTCTCTGCCCCCCCCCCCAGAGGACTGAGCTCCTGCTCTTGCGCCCCCGAAGGGACTGATCTCCTTCTCGCCCCCCCCCCAGAGGGACTGATCGCCGTCTCTGGCCCCCCCCCCAGAGGGACTGATCTCCTTCTCTTGGCCCCCCCCCAGAGGGACTGATCTCCTTCTCTGCCCCCCCCAGAGGGACTGATTCCTTCTCTGCCCCCCCCCCCCAGAGTGACTGATCTCCTTCTCTGGCCCCCAGAGGGACTGATCTCCTTCTGCTGCTCCCCCCCCCCCAGAGGGACTGATCTCCTTCTCTGCCCCCCCCCCGATGGACTGATCTTCCTCTCTGCCCCCCAGAGGGACTGATCTCCTTCTCTGCCCCCCCCCCAGAGGGACTGATCTCCTTCTCTGCCCCCCCCCCAGGGAGTTTGGGCTGATCCTCCTTCTCTGCCCCCCGAGGGACTGATCTCCTTCTCTGCCCCCCAGAGGGACTGATCTCCTTCTCTGCCCCCCCCCCCCCCCCCCAGAGGGACTGATCTCCTTCTCTGCCCCCCCAGAGGGACTGATCTCCTTCCTCTGCCCCCCCCCCCAGAGGACTGATCTCCTTCTCTGCCCCCCAGAGGGACTGATCTCCTTCTCTGCCCCCCAGAGGGACTGATCTCCTTCTCTGCCCCCCAGAGGGACTGATCTCCTTCTCTGCCCCCCCCAGAGGGACTGATCTCCTTCTCTGCCCCCCCCCCCCCCAGAGGGACTGATCTCCTTCTCTGCTGCCCCCCCCCCCCCCAGAGGGACTGATCTCCTTCTCTGCCCCCCCCCCCCCAGAGGGACTGATCTCCTTCTCTGCCCCCCCCAGAGGGACTGATCTCCTTCTCTGCCCCCCCCCCCAGAGGGACTGATCTCCTTCTCTGCCCCCCCCCCCAGAGGGACTGATCTCCTTCTCTGCCCCCCAGAGGGACTGATCTCCTTCTCTGCCCCCCCCAGAGGGACTGATCTCCTTCTCTGCCCCCCCCCCAGAGGGACTGATCTCCTTCTCTGCCCC